>NW_027142022.1:300000-600000 GCF_036365525.1 Heterodontus francisci | reverse complement strand
TACTGTTCACCTGGTAACATGTCCTGTGTGTATTAAACCATTAGGGGAACACACTCTCCTCACTTATACTGTTCACCTGGTAACATGTCCCGTGTGTATTAAACAATCAGGGGAACACACTCTCCTCTCTAATACTGTTCACCTGGTAACATGTCCCGTGTGTATAAGACAATCAGGGGAACACACTCTCCTCACTTATACTGTTCACCTGGTAACATGTCCCGTGTAAGTTAAACCATCATGGGAACTCACTCTCCTCACTTATAGATTTCACCTGGTAACATGTCCCATGTGTATTAAACAATCAGGGGAACAAACTCTCCTCACTTATACTGTTCACCTGGTGACATGTCCCGTGTGCATTAAACAATCAGGGGAACAAACTCTCCTCACTTATACTGTTCATCTGGTGACATGTCCCGTGCGTATTAAACAATCATGGGAACACACTCTCTTCACCTCTACTGTTCACCTGGTAACATGTCCTGTGTATATGAAACCATCAGGGGAACACACTCTCCTCACTTCTACTGTTCACCTGGTAACATGTCCCGTGTATATTAAACCATCAGGGGAACGCAGTCTCCTCACTTATACTGTTCACCTGGTGACATGTCCCGTCAGTATTAAACAATCAGGGGAACTCACTCTCCTCACTTTTACTGTTCACCTGGTGACATGTCCCGTGTGTATGAAACAATCAGGGGAACACACTCTCCTCACTTATACTGTTCACCTGGTAACATGTCCCGTGTGTATTAAACCATCAGGTGAACACACTCTCCTCACTTATACTGTTCACCTGGTGACGTGACCCGTGTGTATTAAACAATCAGGGGAACACACTCTCCTCTCTTATACTGTTTACCTGGTGACATGTCCCGTGTGTATTAAACAATCAGGGGAACACACTCTCCTCACTTATACTGTTCACCTGGTAACATGTCCCGTGCATATTAAACAATCAGGGGAACAAACTCTCCTCACTTATACTGTTCACCTGGTAACATGTCCCGTGTGTATTAAACAATCAGGGGAACACACTCTCCTCACTTATACTTTTCATCTGGTAACATGTCCCGTGTATAATAAACCATCAGATGAACACACTCTCCTCACTTATAAACTTCACCTGGTGACGTGACCCGTGTGTATTAAACAATCAGGGGAACACACTCTCGTCACTTATACTGTTCACCCGGTGACATGTCCCGTGTGTATTAAACAATCAGGTGAACACACTCTCCTCACTTATAAAGTTCACCTGGTGACGTGACCCGTGTGTATTAAACAATCAGGGGAACACACTCTCCTCACTTATACTGTTTACCTGGTGACATGTCCCGTGTGTATTAAACAATCAGGGGAACACACTCTCCTCACTTATACTGTTCATCTGGTAACATGTCACGTGCATATTAAACAATCAGGGGAACACACTCTCCTCACTTATACTGTTCATCTGGTGACATGTCCCGTATTTATTAAACAATCAGGGGAACAAACTCTCCTCACTTATACTGTTCACCTGGTAACATGTCCCGTGTATATTAAACCATCAGGGGAACACACTCTCCTCACTTATACTGTTTACCTTGTGACATGTCCCGTGCCTATTAAACAATCAGGGGAACACGCTCTCCTCACTTATACTGCTCACCTGGTAACATGTCCCATGCATATTAAACAATCAGGGGAACACACTCTCCTCACTTATACTGTTCACCTGGTGACATGTCCCGTGTATATGTAACCATCAGGGGAACACACTCTCCTCACTTCTACAGTTCACCTGGTGACATGTCCCGTGTGCATGAAAAAATCAGGGGAACACACTCTCCTCACTTATACTGTTCATCTGGTAACATGTCCCGTGTATATGTAACCATCAGGGGAACACACTCTCCTCACTTCTACAGTTCACCTGGTGACATGTCCCGTGTGCATGAAAAAATCAGGGGAACACACTCTCCTCACTTATACTGTTCATCTGGTAACGTGTCCCATGTATATTAAACCATCAGGGGAACACACTCTCCTCACATAGACTGTTCCACTGGTAACATGTCCCGTGTGCATTAAACAATCAGGGGAACACCCTCTCATCACTTATACTGTTCATCTGGTAACATGTCCTGTGTATGTTGAAGCATCAGGGGAACACGCTCTCCTCACGTCTACTGTTCACCTGGTAACATGCCCCGTGTGCATTAAAAAATCAGGGGAACACACTCTCCTCACTTATACTGTTCATCTGGTAACGTGTCCCGTGTATATTAAACCAACAGCGGAACACAGTCTCCTCACTGAAACTGTTCATCTGGTAACATGTCCCATGTATATGAAACCATCAGGGGAAATCACTCTCCTCACTATTCTGTTCACCTGGTAACATGTCCCGTGTGTATTAAACAATCAGGGGAACACACTCTCCTCACTTATACTGTTCCCCTGGTAACATGTCCCATGTATATTAAACAATCAGGGGAACACAATCTCCTCACTTATACTGTTCATCTGGTAACATGTCCAAGGTATATTAAACCGTCAGGGGAACACACCTTCCTCACTTCTACTGTTCACCTGGTAACATGTCCCGTGTATATTAAACCATCAGGGGAACACACTCTCCTCACTTCTACTGTTCACCTGGTAACATGTCCCGTGTATATTAAACCATCAGGGGAACACACTCTCCTCACTTATACTGTTCACCTGGTAACATGTCCCGTGTATATTAAACCATCAGGGGAACACTCTCTCCTCACTTATACTGTTCACCTGGTAACATGTCCCGTGTATATTAAACCATCAGGGGAACACACTCTCCTCACTTATACTGTTCACCTGGTAACATGTCCCGTGTGCATTAAAAAATCAGGGGAACACACTCTCCTCACTTCTACTGTTCACCTGGTAACATGTCCAAGTTATATTAAACCATCAGGGGAACACACTCTCCTCACTTCTACTGTTCACCTGGTAACATGTCCCGTGTATATTAAACGATCAGGGGAACACACTCTCCTCACTTATACTGTTCACCTGGTAACATGTCCCGTGTATATTAAACCATCAGGGGAACACACTCTCCTCACTTATACTGTTCACCTGGTAAAATGTCCCATGTGCATTAAAAAATCAGGGGAACACACTCTCCTCACTTATACTGTTCATCTGGTAACATGTCCCGTGTGCATTAAAAAATCAGGGGAACACACTCTCTTCACTTATACTGTTCAGCTGGTAACATGTCCCGTGTGCATTAAACAATCAGGGGAACACACTCTCTTCACTTATACTGTTCAGCTGGTAACATGTCCCGTGTATATTAAACCATCAGGGGAACACACTCTCCCCACTTCCACTGTTCACCTGGTAACATGTCCCGTGTGCATTAAAAAATCAGGGGAACACACTCTCCTCACTTCTACTGTTCACCTGGTAACATGGCCCGTGTGCATTAAAAAATCAGGGGAACACACTCTCCTCACTTATACTGTTCATCTGGTAACGTGTGCCGTGTATATTAAACCATAAGGGGAACACACTCTCCTCACTTATACTGTTCATCTGGTAACATGTCCCGTGTATATTATACCATCAGGGGAACACACTCTCCTCACTTATACTGTTCCCCTGGTAACATGTCCCGTATATATTAAACCATCAGGGGAAAACACTCTCCTCACTTATACTGTTCACCTGGTGACATGTCCCGTGTATATTAAACCACCAGGGGAACACACTCTCCTCACTTCTACTGTTCACCTGGTAACATGTCCCGTATATATTAAACCATCAGGGGAACACACTCTCCTCACTTCTACTGTTCACCTGGTAACATGTCCCGTGTGTATTAAACCATCAGGGGAACACACTCTCCTCACTTCTACTGTTCACCTGGTAACATGTCCTGTGAGTATAAAACAATCAGGGGAACACACTCTCCTCACTATTACTGTTCACCTGGTAACATGTCCCGTGTATATTAAACCATCAGGGGAACACACTCTCCTCACTTCTACTGTTCACCTGGTAACATGTCCTGTGAGTATAAAACAATCAGGGGAACACATTCTCCTCACTTATACTGTTCACCTGGTAACATGTCCCGTGTGTATTAAACAATCAGGGGAACACACTCTCCTCACTTATACTGTTCATCTGGTAACATGTCCCGTGTATATGTAACCATCAGGGGAACACACTCTCCTCACTTCTACAGTTCACCTGGTGACATGTCCCGTGTGCATGAAAAAATCAGGGGAACACACTCTCCTCACTTATACTGTTCACCTGGTAACATGTCCCGTGTGCATTAAACCATCAGGGGAACACATTCTCCTCACTTATAATTTTCACCTACTGACATGTCCTGTGTATATTAAACCATCAGGGGAACACACTCACCTCACTTATACTCTTCAAAAGGTAACATGTCCTGTGAATATTAAACCATCAGGGGAACACACTCTCCTCACTGATACTGTTCACCTGGTGACATGTCCCGTGTATATTAAACCATCAGGGGAACACACTCTGCTCACTTATACTGTTCACCTGGTAACATGTCCTGTGTGTATTAAACAATCAGGGGAACACACTCTCCTCACATATACTGTTCACCTGGTAACATGTCCTGTGTGTATTAAACCATTAGGGGAACACACTCTCCTCACTTATACTGTTCACCTGGTAACATGTCCCGTGTGTATTAAACAATCAGGGGAACACACTCTCCTCTCTAATACTGTTCACCTGGTAACATGTCCCATGTGTATTAAACAATCAGGGGAACACACACTCCTCACTTATACTGTTCACCTGGTAACATGTCCCGTGTGTATAAAACAATCAGGGGAACACACTCTCCTCACTTATACTGTTCACCTGGTAACATGTCCCGTGTAAGTTAAACCATCATGGGAACTCACTCTCCTCACTTATAGATTTCACCTGGTAACATGTCCCATGTGTATTAAACAATCAGGGGAACAAACTCTCCTCACTTATACTGTTCACCTGGTGACATGTCCCGTGTGCATTAAACAATCAGGGGAACAAACTCTCCTCACTTATACTGTTCATCTGGTGACATGTCCCGTGCGTATTAAACAATCATGGGAACACACTCTCTTCACCTCTACTGTTCACCTGGTAACATGTCCTGTGTATATGAAACCATCAGGGGAACACACTCTCCTCACTTCTACTGTTCACCTGGTAACATGTCCCGTGTATATTAAACCATCAGGGGAACGCAGTCTCCTCACTTATACTGTTCACCTGGTGACATGTCCCGTCAGTATTAAACAATCAGGGGAACTCACTCTCCTCACTTTTACTGTTCACCTGGTGACATGTCCCGTGTGTATGAAACAATCAGGGGAACACACTCTCCTCACTTATACTGTTCACCTGGTGACATGTCCCGTGTGTATTAAACCATCAGGTGAACACACTCTCCTCACTTATACTGTTCACCTGGTGACGTGACCCGTGTGTATTAAACAATCAGGGGAACACACTCTCCTCTCTTATACTGTTTACCTGGTGACATGTCCCGTGTGTATTAAACAATCAGGGGAACACACTCTCCTCACTTATACTGTTCACCTGGTAACATGTCCCGTGTGTATTAAACAATCAGGGGAACACACTCTCCTCACTTATACTGTTCATCTGGTAACATGTCCCGTGCATATTAAACAATCAGGGGAACAAACTCTCCTCACTTATACTGTTCACCTGGTAACATGTCCCGTGTGTATTAAACAATCAGGGGAACACACTCTCCTCACTTATACTTTTCATCTGGTAACATGTCCCGTGTATAATAAACCATCAGATGAACACCCTCTCCTCACTTATAAACTTCACCTGGTGACGTGACCCGTGTGTATTAAACAATCAGGGGAACACACTCTCGTCACTTATACTGTTCACCCGGTGACATGTCCCGTGTGTATTAAACCATCAGGTGAACACACTCTCCTCACTTATAAAGTTCACCTGGTGACGTGACCCGTGTGTATTAAACAATCAGGGGAACACACTCTCCTCACTTATACTGTTTACCTGGTGACATGTCCCGTGTGTATTAAACAATCAGGGGAACACACTCTCCTCACTTATACTGTTCATCTGGTAACATGTCACGTGCATATTAAACAATCAGGGGAACACACTCTCCTCACTTATACTGTTCATCTGGTGACATGTCCCGTATTTATTAAACAATCAGGGGAACAAACTCTCCTCACTTATACTGTTCACCTGGTAACATGTCCTGTGTATATTAAACCATCAGGGGAACACACTCTCCTCACTTATACTGTTTACCTTGTGACATGTCCCGTGCCTATTAAACAATCAGGGGAACACGCTCTCCTCACTTATACTGCTCACCTGGTAACATGTCCCATGCATATTAAACAATCAGGGGAACACACTCTCCTCACTTATACTGTTCACCTGGTGACATGTCCCGTGTATATGTAACCATCAGGGGAACACACTCTCCTCACTTCTACAGTTCACCTGGTGACATGTCCCGTGTGCATGAAAAAATCAGGGGAACACACTCTCCTCACTTATACTGTTCATCTGGTAACATGTCCCGTGTATATGTAACCATCAGGGGAACACACTCTCCTCACTTCTACAGTTCACCTGGTGACATGTCCCGTGTGCATGAAAAAATCAGGGGAACACACTCTCCTCACTTATACTGTTCATCTGGTAACGTGTCCCATGTATATTAAACCATCAGGGGAACACACTCTCCTCACATAGACTGTTCCACTGGTAACATGTCCCGTGTGCATTAAACAATCAGGGGAACACCCTCTCATCACTTATACTGTTCATCTGGTAACATGTCCTGTGTATGTTGAAGCATCAGGGGAACACGCTCTCCTCACGTCTACTGTTCACCTGGTAACATGCCCAGTGTGCATTAAAAAATCAGGGGAACACACTCTCCTCACTTATACTGTTCATCTGGTAACGTGTCCCGTGTATATTAAACCAACAGCGGAACACAGTCTCCTCACTGAAACTGTTCATCTGGTAACATGTCCCATGTATATGAAACCATCAGGGGAAATCACTCTCCTCACTATTCTGTTCACCTGGTAACATGTCCCGTGTGTATAAACAATCAGGGGAACACACTCTCCTCACTTATACTGTTCCCCTGGTAACATGTCCCATGTATATTAAACAATCAGGGGAACACAATCTCCTCACTTATAATGTTCATCTGGTAACATGTCCAATGTATATTAAACCGTCAGGGGAACACACTCTCCTCACTTCTACTGTTCACCTGGTAACATGTCCCGTGTATATTAAACCATCAGGGGAACACACTCTCCTCACTTCTACTGTTCACCTGGTAACATGTCCCGTGTATATTAAACCATCAGGGGAACACACTCTCCTCACTTATACTGTTCACCTGGCAACATGTCCCGTGTATATTAAACCATCAGGGGAACACTCTCTCCTCACTTATACTGTTCACCTGGTAACATGTCCCGTGTATATTAAACCATCAGGGGAACACACTCTCCTCACTTATACTGTTCACCTGGTAACATGTCCCGTGTGCATTAAAAAATCAGGGGAACACACTCTCCTCACTTCTACTGTTCACCTGGTAACATGTCCAAGTTATATTAAACCATCAGGGGAACACACTCTCCTCACTTCTACTGTTCACCTGGTAACATGTCCCGTGTATATTAAACGATCAGGGGAACACACTCTCCTCACTTATACTGTTCACCTGGTAACATGTCCCGTGTATATTAAACCATCAGGGGAACACACTCTCCTCACTTATACTGTTCACCTGGTAAAATGTCCCATGTGCATTAAAAAATCAGGGGAACACACTCTCCTCACTTATACTGTTCATCTGGTAACATGTCCCGTGTGCATTAAAAAATCAGGGGAACACACTCTCTTCACTTATACTGTTCAGCTGGTAACATGTCCCGTGTGCATTAAACAATCAGGGGAACACACTCTCCTCACTTCTACTGTTCACCTGGTAACATGGCCCGTGTGCATTAAAAAATCAGGGGAACACACTCTCCTCACTTATACTGTTCATCTGGTAACGTGTGCCGTGTATATTAAACCATAAGGGGAACACACTCTCCTCACTTATACTGTTCATCTGGTAACATGTCCCGTGTATATTATACCATCAGGGGAACACACTCTCCTCACTTATACTGTTCCCCTGGTAACATGTCCCGTATATATTAAACCATCAGGGGAAAACACTCTCCTCACTTATACTGTTCACCTGGTGACATGTCCCGTGTATATTAAACCATCAGGGGAACACACTCTCCTCACTTCTACTGTTCACCTGGTAACATGTCCCGTATATATTAAACCATCAGGGGAACACACTCTCCTCACTTCTACTGTTCACCTGGTAACATGTCCCGTGTGTATTAAACCATCAGGGGAACACACTCTCCTCACTTCTACTGTTCACCTGGTAACATGTCCTGTGAGTATAAAACAATCAGGGGAACACACTCTCCTCACTTATACTGTTCACCTGGTAACATGTCCCGTGTATATTAAACCATCAGGGGAACACACTCTCCTCACTTCTACTGTTCACCTGGTAACATGTCCTGTGAGTATAAAACAATCAGGGGAACACATTCTCCTCACTTATACTGTTCACCTGGTGACATGTCCCGTGTATATTAAACCATCAGGGGAACACACTCTCCTCACTTATACTGTTCCCCTGGTAACATGTCCCGTATATATTAAACCATCAGGGGAACACACTCTCCTCACTTCTACTGTTCACCTGGTGACATGTCCCGTGTGCATTAAAAAATCAGGGGAAAACACTCTCCTCACTTATACTGTTCACCTGGTAACATGTCCCGTGTGCATTAAACAATCAGAGGAACACACTCTCTTCACTTATACTGTTCAGCTGGTAACATGTCCCGTGTATATTAAACCATCAGGCGAACACACTCTCCCCACTTCTACTGTTCACCTGGTAACATGTCCCGTGTGCATTAAAAAATCAGGGGAACACACTCTCCTCACTTCTACTGTTCACCTGGTAACATGGCCCGTGTGCATTAAAAAATCAGGGGAACACACTCTCCTCACTTATACTGTTCATCTGCTAACGTGTGCCGTGTATATTAAACCATAAGGGGAACACACTCTCCTCACTTATACTGTTCATCTGGTAACATGTCCCGTGTATATTATACCATCAGGGGAACACACTCTCCTCACTTATACTGTTCCCCTGGTAACATGTCCCGTATATATTAAACCATCAGGGGAAAACACTCTCCTCACTTATACTGTTCACCTGGTAACATGTCCCGTGTATATTAAACCATCAGGGGAACACACTCTCCCCACTTCTACTGTTCACCTGGTAACATGTCCCGTGTGCATTAAAAAATCAGGGGAACACACTCTCCTCACTTCTACTGTTCACCTGGTAACATGGCCCGTGTGCATTAAAAAATCAGGGGAACACACTCTCCTCACCTATACTGTTCATCTGGTAACGTGTGCCGTGTATATTAAACCATAAGGGGAACACACTCTCCTCACTTATACTGTTCATCTGGTAACATGTCCCGTGTATATTATACCATCAGGGGAACACACTCTCCTCACTTATACTGTTCCCCTGGTAACATGTCCCGTATATATTAAACCATCAGGGGAAAACACTCTCCTCACTTATACTGTTCACCTGGTGACATGCCCCGTGTTTATTAAACAATCAGGGGAACACGCTCTCCTCACTTATACTGTTCACCTGGTAACATGTCCCGTGTATATGAAACCATCAGGGGAACACATTCTCCTCACTTTAATACACACGGGACATGTTACCAGGTGAACAGAATAGTGAGGAGAGTGTTTTCCACTGATGGTTTAATACGCACGGGACATGTTACCGGGTGAACAGTATAAGTGAGCAGAGTGTGTTCCCCTGATGGTTTAATACACACGGGACATGTTACCAGGTGAACTCTATAAGTGAGGAGGGTGTGTTCCCCTGATGGTTTAATCTATACAGTACATGTTGCCAGGTGAACAGTATAAGTGAGGAGAGTGTGTTCCCCTGATGGTTTAATATACACGGGACATGTTACCAGGTGAACAGTATAAGTGAGGAGAGTGTGTTCCCCTGATGTTGTAATACGCACGGTACATGTTACCAGGTGAACAGTATAAGTGAGGAGAGTGTGTTCCCCTGATGGTTTAATATACACAGGACATGTAACCAGGTGAACTGTATATGTGAGGGGAATGTGTTCCCCTGATGGTTTAATACACACGGGACATGTTACCAGGTGAACAGTATAAGTGAGGAGAGTGTGTTCCCCTGATTGTTTAATAAACACGGGACATGTTACCAGATGAGCAGTGTAAGTGAGGAGAGTGTGTTCCCCTGGTGGTTTAATATCGACGGGACATGTTACCAGATGAACAGTATAAGTGAGGAGAGTGTGTTCCCCTGATGGTTTAATATACACAGGACATGTAACCAGGTGAACTGTATATGTGAGGGAAATGTGTTCCCCTGATGGTTTAATACACACGGGACATGTTACCAGGAGAACAGTATAAGTGAGGAGAGTGTGTTCCCCTGATTGTTTAATAAACACGGGACATGTTACCAGATGAGCAGTGTAAGAGAGGAGAGTGTGTTCCCCTGGTGGTTTAATATCGACGGGACATGTTACCAGATGAACAGTATAAGTGAGGAGAGTGTGTTCCCCTGATGCTTTAATACACACGGGACATGTCACCAGGTGAACAGTGTAAGTGAGGGGAGTGTGTTCCCCTGATGGTTTTATACGCACGGGACATGTTACCAGGTGAACAGTATAAGTGAGGAGATTCTGTTCCCCTGATGGTTTAATATACACGGGACATGTTACCAGCTCTAGAGTAGTAGTGAGGAGAGTGTGTTCCCCTGATTGTTTAATATACACTGGACATGTTACCAGCTCTAGAGTAGAAGTGAGGAGAGTATGCTCCCCTGATTGTTTAATACGCACGGGACATGTTACATGGTGGACAGTATAAGTGAGGAGACTGTGTTCCCCTGATGGTTTAATACACACAGGACATGTTATCAGGTGAACTCTATAAGTGAGGAGAGTGTGTTCCCCTGATGGTGTAATACGCACGGTAAATGTTACCAGGTGAACAGTATAAGTGAGGGGAATGTGTTCCCCTGATTGTTTAATACACACGGGACATGTTACCAGGTGAACAGTATAAGTGAGGAGAGTGTGTTCCCCTGATTGTTTAATACACACGGGACATGTTACCAGGTGAACAGTATAAGTGAGGAGAGTGTGTTCACCTGGTGGTTTAATACACACGGGACAAGTCACCAGGTGAACAGTGTAAGTGAGGACAGTGTGTTCCCCTGATGGTTTAATATACACGGGACATGTTACCAGGTGAACAGTATAAGTGAGGAGAGTGAGTTCCCCTGATTGTGAAATACGAACGGGACATTTCACCAGGTGAACATTATAAGTGAGGAGAGTGTGCTCCCCTGATTGTTCAATATACACAGGACATGTTACCAGATGAACAGCATAAGTGAGTAGATTGTGTTCCCCTGATGGTTAATATACACGTGACATGTTACCAGGTGAAAAGTATAAGTGAGGAGACTGTGTTCCCATGATGGTTTAATGCACACAGGACATGTTACCAGGTGAACAGTCTAAGTGAGGAGACTGTTTTCCCCTGATGGTTTAATGCACACAGGACATGTTAGCAGGTGAACAGTATAAGTGAGCAGAGTGTGTTCCCCTGATGGTTTAATACACACGGGACATGTTACCAAATGAACTCGATAAGTGAGCAGAGTGTTTTCCCCTAATGGTTTAATATACATGGGACATGTTACCATGGGAACTCCATAAGTGAGGAGAGTGTGTTCCCCTGATGGTTTAATACACACGGGACATGTCACCAGGAGAACAGTGTAAGTGAGGAGACTGTGTTCTCCTGATTGTTTAATATACACGGGACATGTTACCATGTGAACAGTATAAGTGAGGAGAGTGTGTTCCCCTGATTGTTTAATAAACACGGGACATGTTCCCAGATGAGCAGTGTAAGTGAGGAGAGTGTGTTCCCCTGATTGTTTAATACGCGCGGGACATGTCACCAGGTGAACAGTACAAGTGAGGAGAGTCTGTTCCCCTGATTGTTTAATAAACACGGGACATGTTCCCAGATGAACAGTATAAGTGAGGAGAGTGTGTTCCCCTGATTGTTTAATATACACAGGACATGTTACCAGGTGAACAGTATGAGTGAGGAGAGTGTGTTCCCCTGATTGTTTAATACGAACGGGACATGTTATCAGGTGAACAGTACAAGTGAGGAGAGTGTGTTCCCATGATGGTTTAATATACACGGGACATGTTACCAGGTGATCAGTATAAGTGAGGAGAGTGAGTTCCCCTGATGGTTTAATATGCACGGGACATGTCACCAGGTGAACAGTATAAGTGAGGAGAGTGTGTTCCCCTTGTGGTTTAATGTACACGGGACATGTTACCAGGTGATCAGTATAAGTGAGGAGAGTGAGTTCCCCTGATTGTTTAATACGCGCGGGACATGTCACCAGGTGAACAGTATAAGTGAGGAGAGTGTGTTCCCCTTGTGGTTTAATGTACACGGGACATGTTACCAGGTGATCAGTATAAGTGAGGGGAGTGAGTTCCCCTGATTGTTTAATACGCGCGGGACATGTCACCAGGTGAACAGTATAAGTGAGGAGAGTGTGTTCCCCTTGTGGTTTAATGTACACGGGACATGTTACCAGGTGAACAGCATAAGTGAGGAGAGTGTGTTCCCCTGATGGTTTAATGTACACGGGCCATGTTACCAGGTGAACAGCATAAGTGAGGAGAGTGTGTTCCCCTGATTGTTTAATACGCGCGGGACATGTCACCAGGTGAACAGTATAAGTGAGGAGAGTGTGTTCCCTGATTGTTTAATACACACGGGACATGTCACCAGGTGAACAGTATAAGTGAGGAGAGTGTGTTCCCCTGATTGATTAATATACACAGGACATGTTACCAGATGAACTGTATAAGTGAGCAGAGTGTGTTCCCCTGATGGTTTAATATACATGGGACATGTTAGCAGGTGAACTCTATAACTGAGCAGATTCTGTTCCCCTGATGGTTTAATATACACGGGACATGTTGCCAGATCTAGAGTAGAAGTGAGGAGAGAGTGTTCCCCTGATTGTTTAATACGCACGGGACATGTCACCAGGTGAACAGTATAAGTGAGGAGAGTGTGTTCCCCTGATGGTTTAATGTACACAGGACATGTTACCAGGTGAACAGCATAAGTGAGCAGAGTGTGTTCCCCTGATGGTTTAATACACACGGGACATGTTACCAGGTGACCTCGATAAGTGAGGAGGGTGTGTTCCCCTGATGGTTTAATCTATACAGGACATGTTACCAGGTGAACAGTATAAGTGAGCAGAGTTTGTTCCCCTGATTGTTTAATACACACGGGAAATGTTACCTGGTGAACAGTATAAGTGAGGAGAGTGTGTTCCCCTATTGGTTTAATATACACGGGACATGTTACCAGGTGAACAGCATAAGTGAGGAGAGTGAGTTCCCCTGGTGGTTTAATATACACGGGACATGTTACCAGGTGAACAGCATAAGTGAGGAGAGTGAGTTCCCCTGATGGTTTAATACATACGGGACATGTCACCAGGTGAACAGTGTAAGTGAGGAGAGTGTGTTCCCCTGAAGGTTTAATACGCACGGGACATGTCACCAGGTGAACAGTATATGTGAGGAGAGTGTGTTCCCCTGATTGTTTAATATACACGGGACATGTCACCAGGTGAACAGTACAAGTCAGGAGACAGTGTTCCCCTGATGGTTTAATGCACACAGGACATGTTACTAGGTGAACAGTATAAGTGAGGAGACTGTGTTCCGCTGATGGTTTAATATACACAGGACATGTTACCAGGTGAACAGTATAAGTGAGCAGAGTGTGTTCCCCTGATGGTTTAATACACACGGGACATGTTACCAGGTGAACTCTATAAGTGAGGAGAGTGTGTTCCCCCGATGGTTTAATCTATACAGGACATGTTACCAGGTGAACAGTATAAGTGAGCAGAGTTTGTTCCACTGATTGTTTAATACACACGGGAAATGTTACCAGGTGAACAGTAGAAGTGAGGAGAGTGTGTTCCCCTGATGGTTTAATACACACAGGAAATGTTACCAGGTGAACAGTATAAGTGAGGAGAGTGTGTTCCCCTGATGGTTTAATATACACAGGACATGTTACCAAGTGAACAGTATAAGTGAGGAGAGTGTGTTCCCCTGATTGTTTAATACACAGGGGACATGTCACCAGGTGAACAGTATAAGTGAGGAGAGTGTGTTCCCCTGATTGTTTAATACACAGGGGACATGTCACCAGGTGAACAGCATACGAGAGGAGAGTCTGTTCCCCTGATGGTTGAATACACAGGGGACATGTCACCAGGTGAACAGCATACGAGAGGAGAGTCTGTTCCCCTCATGGTTTAATATACACGGGACACGTCACCAGGTGAACAGTATAAGTGAGGAGAGTGTGTTCCCCTGATGGTTTAATACACTTGGGACATGTCACCAGGTGAACAGTATAATTGAGGAGAATGTTTTCCGTTGATGGTTTAATATACACGGGACATGTCACCAGTTGAACAGTATAAGTGAGGAGAATGTTTTCCCCTGATGGTTTAATATAGACAGGACATGTTACCTGGTGAACAGTATAAGTGAGGAGAGTGTGTTCCCCTGGTGTTTTAATATACACGGGACATGTTACCACGTGAACAGTATAAGTGAGCAGATTGTGTTCCCCTGATGGTTTAATACACTCGGGACATGTCACCAGGTGAACAGTATAAGTGAGGAGAGTGTGTTCCCCTGATGGTTTAATATACATGGGACATGTTAGCAGGTGAACTCTATAACTGAGCAGATTCTGTTCCCCTGATGGTTTAATATACACGGGACATGTTACCAGATCTAGAGTAGAAGTGAGGAGAGAGTGTTCCCCTGATTGTTTAATACGCACGGGACATGTCACCAGGTGAACAGTATAAGTGAGGAGACTGTTTTCCGCTGATGGTTTAATATACACGGGACAGGTCACCAGTTGAACAGTATAAGTGAGGAGAATGTTTTCCCCTGATGGTTTAATATAGACGGGACATGTCACCAGGTGAACAGTATAAGTGAGGAGAATGTTTTCCCCTGATGGTTTAATATAGACAGGACATGTTACCTGGTGAACAGTATAAGTGAGGAGAGTGTGTTCCCCTGGTGTTTTAATATACACGGGACATGTTACCACGTGAACAGTATAAGTGAGCAGATTGTGTTCCCCTGATGGTTTAATACACTCGGGACATGTCACCAGGTGAACAGTATAAGTGAGGAGAGTGTGTTCCCCTGATGGTTAAATATACACAGGACATGTCACTCGGTGAACAGTATAAGTGAGGAGAGTGTGTTCCCCGGATTGTTTAATATACACAGGACATGTTACCAGATGAACTGTATAAGTGAGCAGAGTGTGTTCCGCTGATGGTTTAATATACATGGGACATGTTAGCAGGTGAACTCTATAACTGAGCAGATTCTGTTCCCCTGATGGTTTAATATACACGGGACATGTTACCAGACCTAGAGTAGAAGTGAGGAGAGAGTGTTCCCCTGATTGTTTAATACGCACGGGACATGTCACCAGGTGAACAGTATAAGTGAGGAGAGTGTGTTCCCCTGATGGTTTAATGCACACAGGACATGTTACCAGGTGAACAGTATAAGTGAGGAGACTGTGTTCCCCTGATGGTTTAATGTACACAGGACATGTTACCAGGTGAACAGCATAAGTGAGCAGAGTGTGTTCCCCTGGTGGTTTAATACACACGGGACATGTTACCAGGTGACCTCGATAAGTGAGGAGACTGTGTTCCCCTGATGGTTTAATGTACACAGGACATGTTACCAGGTGAACAGTATAAGTGAGCAGAGTGTGTTTCCCTGATGGTTCAATATACTCGGGACATGTTACCAGGTGAACAGTATAAGTGAGGAGACTGTGTTCCCCTGATGGTTTAATGTACACAGGACATGTTACCAGGTGAACAGCATAAGTGAGCAGAGTGTGTTCCCCTGGTGGTTTAATACACACGGGACATGTTACCAGGTGACCTCGATAAGTGAGGAGACTGTGTTCCCCTGATGGTTTAATGTACACAGGACATGTTACCAGGTGAACAGTATAAGTGAGCAGAGTGTGTTTCCCTGATGGTTCAATATACTCGGGACATGTTACCAGGTGAACAGTATAAGTGCGGAGAGTGTGTTCCCCTGGTGGTTTAATATACACGGGACATGTTACCAGGTGAACAGCATAAGTGAGGGGAGTGAGTTCCCCTGATGGTTTAATACATACGGGACATGTCACCAGGTGAACAGTGTAAGTGAGGAGAGTGTGTTCCCCTGAAGGTTTAATACGCACGGGACATGTCACCAGGTGAACAGTATATGTGAGGAGAGTGTGTTCCCCTGATTGTTTAATATACACGGGACATGTCACCAGGTGAACAGTACAAGTCAGGAGACAGTGTTCCCCTGATGGTTTAATGCACACAGGACATGTTACCAGGTGAACAGTATAAGTGAGGAGACTGTGTTCCGCTGATGGTTTAATATACACAGGACATGTTACCAGGTGAACAGTATAAGTGAGCAGAGTGTGTTCTCCTGATGGTTTAATACACACGGGACATGTTACCAGGTGAACTCTATAAGTGAAAAGAGTGTGTTCCCCCGATGGTTTAATCTATACAGGACATGTTACCAGGTGAACAGTATAAGTGAGCAGAGTTTGTTCCACTGATTGTTTAATACACACGGGAAATGTTACCAGGTGAACAGTAGAAGTGAGGAGAGTGTGTTCCCCTGATGGTTTAATACACACAGGAAATGTTACCAGGTAAACAGTATAAGTGAGGAGAGTGTGTTCCCCTGATGGTTTAATATACACAGGACATGTTCCCAAGTGAACAGTATAAGTGAGGAGAGTGTGTTCCCCTGATTGTTTAATACACAGGGGACATGTCACCAGGTGAACAGCATACGAGAGGAGAGTCTGTTCCCCTCATGGTTTAATGTACACGGGACACGTCACCAGGTGTACAGTATAAGTGAGGAGAGTGTGTTCCCCTGATGGTTTAATACACTTGGGACATGTCACCAGGTGAACAGTATAATTGAGGAGAATGTTTTCCGCTGATGGTTTAATATACACGGGACATGTCACCAGTTGAACAGTATAAGTGAGGAGAATGTTTTCCCCTGATGGTTTAATATAGACGGGACATGTCACCAGGTGAACAGTATAAGTGAGGAGAATGTTTTCCCCTGATGGTTTAATATACACTGGACATGTTACCAGGTGAACAGTATAAGTGAGGAGAGTGTGTTCCCCTGATTGTTTAATACACACGGGACATATTACCAGATGAGCAGTATAAGTGAGGAGAGTGTGTTCCCCTGGTGGTTTAATATACACGGGACATGTTACCAGGTGAACAGCATAAGTGAGGAGAGTGTGTTCCCCTGATGGTTTAATACACTTGGGACATGTCACCAGCTGAACAGTGTTAGTGAGGAGAGTGTGTTCCCCTGATTGTTTAATATAAACAGGACATGTCACCAGGTGAACAGTATAAGTGAGGAGAATGTTTTCCCCTGATGGTTTAATATACACGGGACATGTTACCACGTGAACAGTATCAGTGAGCAGATTGTGTTCCCCTGATGGTTTAATACACACGGGACATGTCACCAGCTGAACAGTGTTAGTGAGGAGAGTGTGTTCCCCTGATTGTTTAATATAAACAGGACATGTCACCAGGTGAACAGTATAAGTGAGGAGAATGTTTTCCCCTGATTGTTTAATATAGACAGGACATGTTACCTGGTGAACAGTATAAGTGAGGAGAGTGTATTCCCCTGGTGTTTTAATATACACGGGACATGTCACCAGGTGAACAGTATAAGTGAGCAGATTGTGTTCCCCTGATGGTTTAATGCACACAGGACATGTTACAAGGTGAACAGTATAAGTGAGGAGAGTGTGTTTCCCTGATTGTTTAATATACACAGGACATGTTACCAGGTGAACAGCATAGGTGAGGAGAGTGTGTTACCCTGATGGTTTAAGGTACACAGGACATGTTAACAGGTGAACATTAGAAGTGAGCAGAGTGTGTTCCCCTGATGTTTTAATAAACACGGGACATTTTACCAGGTGAACTCGATAAGTGAGGAGGGTGTGTTCCCCTGATGGTTTAATATTCACGGGACATGTTACCAGGGGAACAGTATCAGTGAGTAGACTGTGTTCCCCTGATGGTTTAATGCGCACGGGACATGTAACCAGGTGAACAGCATAACTGAGGAGAGTGTGTTACCCTGATGGTTTAATGTACACAGGACATGTTAACAGGTGAACATTATAAGTGAGCAGAGTGTGTTCCCCTGATGGTTTAATACACACGGGACATTTTACCAGGTGAACTCGATAAGTGAGGAGGGTGTGTTCCCCTGATGGTTTAATATTCACGGGACATGTTACCAGGGGAACAGTATAAGTGAGTAGACTGTGTTCCCCTGATGGTTTAATGAGCACGGGACATGTCACCAGGTGAACTCGATAAGTGAGGAGGGTGTGTTCCCCTGATGGTTTATTCTATACAGGACATGTTACCAGGTGAACAGTATAAGTGAGCAGAGTGTGTTCCCCTGATGGTTCAATATACTCGGGTCATGTCACCAGGTGAACAGTATAATTGAGGAGAATGTTTTCCGCTGATGGTTTAATATACACGGGACAGGTCACCAGTTGAACAGTATAAGTGAGGAGAATGTTTTCCCCTGATGGTTTAATATAGACGGGACATGTCACCAGGTGAACAGTATAAGTGAGGAGAATGTTTTCCCCTGATGGTTTAATAAGGACAGGACATGTTACCTGGTGAACAGTATAAGTGAGGAGAGTGTGTTCCCCTGGTGTTTTAATATACACGGGACATGTTACCACGTGAACAGTATAAGTGAGCAGATTGTGTTCCCCTGATGGTTTAATACACTCGGGACATGTCACCAGGTGAACAGTATAAGTGAGGAGAGTGTGTTCCCCTGATGGTTAAATATACACAGGACATGTCACTCGGTGAACAGTATAAGTGAGGAGAGTGTGTTCCCCTGATTGTTTAATATACACAGGACATGTTACCAGATGAACTGTATAAGTGAGCAGAGTGTGTTCCCCTGATGGTTTAATATACATGGGACATGTTAGCAGGTGAACTCTATAACTGAGCAGATTCTGTTCCCCTGATGGTTTAATATACACGGGACATGTTACCAGATCTAGAGTAGAAGTGAGGAGAGAGTGTTCCCCTGATTGTTTAATACGCACGGGACATGTCACCAGGTGAACAGTATAAGTGAGGAGAGTGTGTTCCCCTGATGGTTTAATGCACACAGGACATGTTACCAGGTGAACAGTATAAGTGAGGAGACTGTGTTCCCCTGATGGTTTAATGTACACAGGACATGTTACCAGGTGAACAGCATAAGTGAGCAGAGTGTGTTCCCCTGGTGGTTTAATACACACGGGACATGTTACCAGGTGACCTCGATAAGTGAGGAGACTGTGTTCCCCTGATGGTTTAATGTACACAGGACATGTTACCAGGTGAACAGTATAAGTGAGCAGAGTGTGTTTCCCTGATGGTTCAATATATTCGCAACATGTTACCAGGTGAACAGTATAAGTGCGGAGAGTGTGTTCCCCTGGTGGTTTAATATACACGGGACATGTTACCAGGTGAACAGCATAAGTGAGGGGAGTGAGTTCCCCTGATGGTTTAATACATACGGGACATGTCACCAGGTGAACAGTGTAAGTGAGGAGAGTGTGTTCCCCTGAAGGTTTAATACGCACGGGACATGTCACCAGGTGAACAGTATATGTGAGGAGAGTGTGTTCCCCTGATTGTTTAATATACACGGGACATGTCACCAGGTGAACAGTACAAGTCAGGAGACAGTGTTCCCCTGATGGTTTAATGCACACAGGACATGTTACCAGGTGAACAGTATAAGTGAGGAGACTGTGTTCCGCTGATGGTTTAATATACACAGGACATGTTACCAGGTGAACAGTATAAGTGAGCAGAGTGTGTTCCCCTGATGGTTTAATACACACGGGACATGTTACCAGGTGAACTCTATAAGTGAGGAGAGTGTGTTCCCCCGATGGTTTAATCTATACAGGACATGTTACCAGGTGAACAGTATAAGTGAGCAGAGTTTGTTCCACTGATTGTTTAATACACACGGGAAATGTTACCAGGTGAACAGTAGAAGTGAGGAGAGTGTGTTCCCCTGATGGTTTAATACACACAGGAAATGTTACCAGGTAAACAGTATAAGTGAGGAGAGTGTGTTCCCCTGATGGTTTAATATACACAGGACATGTTCCCAAGTGAACAGTATAAGTGAGGAGAGTGTGTTCCCCTGATTGTTTAATACACAGGGGACATGTCACCAGGTGAACAGCATACGAGAGGAGAGTCTGTTCCCCTCATGGTTTAATATACACGGGACACGTCACCAGGTGAACAGTATAAGTGAGGAGAGTGTGTTCCCCTGATGGTTTAATACACTTGGGACATGTCACCAGGTGAACAGTATAATTGAGGAGAATGTTTTCCGCTGATGGTTTAATATACACGGGACATGTCACCAGTTGAACAGTATAAGTGAGGAGAATGTTTTCCCCTGATGGTTTAATATAGACGGGACATGTCACCAGGTGAACAGTATAAGTGAGGAGAATGTTTTCCCCTGATGGTTTAATATACACTGGAAATGTTACCAGGTGAACAGTATAAGTGAGGAGAGTGTGTTCCCCTGATTGTTTAATACACACGGGACATATTACCAGATGAGCAGTATAAGTGAGGAGAGTGTGTTCCCCTGGTGGTTTAATATACACGGGACATGTTACCAGGTGAACAGCATAAGTGAGGAGAGTGTGTTCCCCTGATGGTTTAATACACTTGGGACATGTCACCAGGTGAACAGTATAATTGAGGAGAATGTTTTCCCCTGATGGTTTAATATACACGGGACATGTTACCACGTGAACAGTATCAGTGAGCAGATTGTGTTCCCCTGATGGTTTAATACACACGGGACATGTCACCAGCTGAACAGTGTTAGTAAGGAGAGTGTGTTCCCCTGATTGTTTAATATAAACAGGAAATGTCACCAGGTGAACAGTATAAGTGAGGAGAATGTTTTCCCCTGATGGTTTAATATAGACAGGACATGTTACCTGGTGAACAGTATAAGTGAGGAGAGTGTGTTCCCCTGGTGTTTTAATATACACGGGACATGTCACCAGGTGAACAGTATAAGTGAGCAGATTGTGTTCCCCTGATGGTTTAATGCACACAGGACATGTTACAAGGTGAACAGTATAAGTGAGGAGAGTGTGTTCCCCTGATTGTTTAATATACACAGGACATGTTACCAGGTGAACAGCATAAGTGAGGAGAGTGTGTTACCCTGATGGTTTAAGGTACACAGGACATGTTAACAGGTGAACATTAGAAGTGAGCAGAGTGTGTTCCCCTGATGTTTTAATAAACACGGGACATTTTACCAGGTGAACTCGATAAGTGAGGAGGGTGTGTTCCCCTGATGGTTTAATATTCACGGGACATGTTACCAGGGGAACAGTATCAGTGAGTAGACTGTGTTCCCCTGATGGTTTAATGCGCACGGGACATGTAACCAGGTGAACAGCATAACTGAGGAGAGTGTGTTACCCTGATGGTTTAATGTACACAGGACATGTTAACAGGTGAACATTATAAGTGAGCAGAGTGTGTTCCCCTGATGGTTTAATACACACGGGACATTTTACCAGGTGAACTCGATAAGTGAGGAGGGTGTGTTCCCCTGATGGTTTAACATTCACGGGACATGTTACCAGGGGAACAGTATAAGTGAGTAGACTGTGTTCCCCTGATGGTTTAATGCGCACGGTACATGTCACCAGGTGAACTCGATAAGTGAGGACGGTGTGTTCCCCTGATGGTTTATTCTATACAGGACATGTTACCAGGTGAACAGTATAAGTGAGCAGAGTGTGTTCCCCTGATGGTTCAATATACTCGGGTCATGTTACCAGGTGAACAGTATAAGTGAGCAGAGTTTGTTCCCCTGATTGTTTAATACACACGGGAAATGTTACCAGGTGAACAGTATAAGTGAGGAGAGTGTGTTCCCCTGATGGTTTAATACACACAGGCCATGTTACCAGGTGAACAGTATAAGTGAGGAGAGTGTGTTCCCCTGGTGGTTTAATATACACGGGACATGTTACCAGGTGAACAGCATAAGTGAGGAGAGTGAGTTCCCCTGATGGTTTAATACATACGGGACATGTCACCAGGTGAACAGTGTAAGTGAGGAGAGTGTGTTCCCCTGATGGTTTAATACGCACGGGACATGTCACCAGGTGAACAGTATATGTGAGGAGAGTGTGTTCCCCTGATTGTTTAATATACACAGGACATGTTACCAGATGAACTGCATAAGTGAGCAGACTGTGTTTCCCTGATTGTTTAATACACACGGGACATGTCACCAGGTGAACAGTACAAGTGAGGAGACTGTGTTCCCCTGATGGTTTAATGCACACAGGACATGTTACCAGGTGAACAGTATAAGTGAGGAGACTGTGTTCCCCTGATGGTTTAATATACACAGGACATGTTACCAGGTGAACAGTATAAGTGAGCAGAGTGTGTTCCACTGATGGTTTAATACACACGGGACATGTTACCAGGTGAACTCTATAAATGAGGAGGGTGTGTTCCCCTGATGGTTTAATCTATACAGGACATGTTACCAGGTGAACAGTATAAGTGAGGAGAGTGTGTTCCACTGATTGTTTAATACACACGGGAAATGTTACCAGGTGAACAGTAGAAGTGAGGAGAGTGTGTTCCCCTGATGGCTTAATACACACAGGACATGTTACCAGGTAAACAGTATAAGTGAGGAGAGTGTGTTCCCCTGATGGTTTAATATACACAGGACATGTTCCCATGTGAACAGTATAAGTGAGGAGAGTGTGTTCCCCTGATGGTTGAATACACAGGGGACATGTCACCAGGTGAACAGCATACGATAGGAGAGTCTGTTCCCCTCATGGTTTAATATACACGGGACACGTCACCAGGTGATCAGTATAAGTGAGGAGAGTGTGTTCCCCTGATGGTTTAATACACTTGGGACATGTCACCAGGTGAACAGTATAATTGAGGAGAATGTTTTCCCCTGATGGTTTAATATACACGGGACATGTCACCAGTTGAACAGTACAAGTGAGGAGAATGTTTTCCCCTGATGGTTTAATATAGACGGGACATGTCACCAGGTGAGCAGTATAAGTGAGGAGAATGTTTTCCCCTGATGGTTTAAAAGAGACGGGACATGTTACCAGGTGAACAGTATAAGTGAGGAGAGTGTGTTCCCCTGGTGGTTTAATATACACGGGACATGTTACCACGTGAACAGTATAAGTGAGCAGATTGTGTTCCCCTGATGGTTTAATACACACGGGACATGTCACCAGGTGAACAGTGTAATTGAGGAGAGTGTGTTCCCCTGATGGTTTAATATACACGGGACATGTTACCAGGTGAACAGTATAAGTGAGCAGATTGTGTTCCCCTGATGATTTAATACACACGGGACATGTCACCAGGTGAACAGTGTAAGTGAGCAGATTGTGTTCCCCTGATGATTTAATACACACGGGACATGTCACCAGGTGAACAGTGTAAGTGAGGTGAGTGTGTTCCCCTGATGGTTTAATATAAACTGGACATGTTACAAGGTGAACAGTATAAGTGAGGAGAGTGTGTTCCCCTGATTGTTTAATATACACAGGACATGTTACCAGGTGAACAGCATAAGTGAGGAGAGTGTGTTACCCTGATGGTTTAAGGTACACAGGACATGTTAACAGGTGAACATTAGAAGTGAGCAGAGTGTGTTCCCCTGATGTTTTAATACACACGGGACATTTTACCAGGTGAACTTGATAAGTGAGGAGGGTGTGTTCCCCTGATGGTTTAATATTCACGGGACATGTTACCAGGGGAACAGTATCAGTGAGTAGACTGTGTTCCCCTGATGGTTTAATGCGCACGGGACATGTAACCAGGTGAACAGCATAACTGAGGAGAGTGCGTTACCCTGATGGTTTAATGTACACAGGACATGTTAACAGGTGAACATTATAAGTGAGCAGAGTGTGTTCCCCTGATGGTTTAATACACACGGGACATTTTACCAGGTGAACTCGATAAGTGAGGAGGGTGTGTTCCCCTGATGGTTTAATATTCACGGGACATGTTACCAGGGGAACAGTATAAGTGAGTAGACTGTGTTCCCCTGATGGTTTAATGCGCACGGGACATGTCACCAGGTGAACTCGATAAGTGAGGAGAGTGTGTTCGCCTGATGGTTCAATACACACAGGGCATGTTACCAGGTGAACAGTTTAAGTGAGGAGAGTGTGTTCCCCTGATGGTTTAATATACACAGGGCATGTTACCAGGTGATCAGTATAAGTGAGGAGAGTGTGTTCCCCTGATGGTTTAATATACACAGGACATGTTACCAGGTAAACAGTATATGTGAGGAGAGTGTGTTCCCCTGATGGTTTAATACACACGGGACATGTTACCAGGTGAACTCTATAACTGAGCAGATTCTGTTCCCCTGATGGTTTAATATACACGGGACATGTTACCAGATGAGCAGTATAAGTGAGGAGAGTGTGTTCCCCTGGTGGATTAATATACACAGGACATGTTACCAGATGAGCAGTATAAGTGAGGAGAGTGTGTTCCCCTGGTGGTTTAATATACACGGGACATGTTACCAGGTGAACAGCATAAGTGAGGGGAGTGAGTTCCCCTGATGGTTTAATACATACGGGACATGTCACCAGGTGAACAGTGTAAGTGAGGAGAGTGTGTTCCCCTGAAGGTTTAATACGCACGGGACATGTCACCAGGTGAACAGTATATGTGAGGAGAGTGTGTTCCCCTGATTGTTTAATATACACAGGACATGTCACCAGGTGAACAGTACAAGTGAGGAGACAGTGTTCCCCTGATGGTTTAATGCACACAGGACATGTTACCAGGTGAACAGTATAAGTGAGGAGACTGTGTTCCGCTGATGGTTTAATATACACAGGACATGTTACCAGGTGAACAGTATAAGTGAGCAGAGTGTGTTCCCCTGATGGTTTAATACACACGGGACATGTTACCAGGTGAACTCTATAAGTGAGGAGAGTGTGTTCCCCTGATGGTTTAATCTATACAGGTCATGTTACCAGGTGAACAGTATAAGTGAGCAGAGTTTGTTCCACTGATTGTTTAATACACACGGGACATGTCACCAGGTGAACAGTAGAAGTGAGGAGAGTGTGTTCCCCTGATGGTTTAATACACACAGGAAATGTTACCAGGTAAACAGTATAAGTGAGGAGAGTGTGTTCCCCTGATGGTTTAATACACACAGGAAATGTTACCAGGTAAACAGTATAAGTGAGCAGAGTGTGTTCCACTGATGGTTTAACACACACGGGACATGTTACCAGGTGAACTCTATAAGTGAGGAGAGTGTGTTGCCCTGATGGTTTAATCTATACAGGTCATGTTACCAGGTGAACAGTATAAGTGAGCAGAGTTTGTTCCACTGATTGTTTAATACACACGGGACATGTTACCAGGTGAACAGTAGAAGTGAGGAGAGTGTGTTCCCCTGATGGTTTAATACACACAGGACATATTCCCAAGTGAACAGTATAAGTGAGGAGAGTGTGTTCCCCTGATTGTTTAATACACACGGGACATGTCACCAGGTGAACAGCATACGAGAGGAGAGTCTGTTCCCCTGATGGTTGAATACACGGGGGACATGTCACCAGGTGAACAGCATACGAGAGGAGAGTGTGTTCCCCTGATGGTTTAATACACTTGGGACATGTCACCAGGTGAACAGTATAATTGAGGAGAATGTTTTCCCCAGATGGTTTAATATACACGGGACATGTCACCAGTTGAACAGTATAAGTGAGGAGAATGTTTTCCCCTGATGGTTTAATATAGACGGGACATGTCACCAGGTGAACAGTATAAGTGAGGAGAATGTTTTCCCCTGATGGTTTAATATAGACGGGACATGTTACCAGATGAACAGTATAAGTGATGAGAGTGTGTTCCCCTGATTGTTTAATACACACGGGACATGTCACCAGGTGAACAGCATACGAGAGGAGAGTCTGTTCCCCTGATGGTTGAATACACAGGGGACATGTCACCAGGTGAACAGTATAAGTGAGGAGAGTGTGTTCCCCTGATGGTTTAATACACTTGGGACATGTCACCAGGTGAACAGTATAATTTAGGAGAATGTTTTCCCCTGATGGTTTAATATACACGGGACATGTCACCAGGTGAACAGTATAAGTGAGGAGAATGTTTTCCCCTGATGGTTTAATATACATGGGACATGTTACCTGCTGAACAGTATAAGTGAGGAGAGTGTGGTCCCCTGGTGTTTTAATATACACGGGACATGTTACCACGTGAACAGTATAAGTGAGCAGATTGTGTTCCCCTGATGGTTTAATACACTCGGGACATGTCACCAGGTGAACAGTATAAGTGAGGAGAGTGTGTTCCCCTGATGGTTTAATATACACAGGACATGTCACTCGGTGAACAGTATAAGTGAGGAGAGTGTGTTCCCCTGATTGTTTAATATAAACAGGACATGTTACCAGGTGAACAGTATAAGTGAGCAGATTGTGTTCCCCTGATGGTTTAATACGAACGGGACATGTTACCAGGTGAACAGTATAAGTGAGGAGAGTGTGTTCCCCTGATTGTTTAAAACACACGGGACATATTACCAGATGAGCAGTATAAGTGAGGAGAGTGTGTTCCCCTGGTGGTTTAATATACACGGGACATGTTACCAGGTGAACAGCATAAGTGAGGAGAGTGTGTTCCCCTGATTGTTGAATATACACAGGACATGTCACTCGGTGAACAGTATAAGTGAGGAGAATGTTTTCCCCTGATGGTTTAATATAGACAGGACATGTTACCTGGTGAACAGTATAAGTGAGGAGAGTGTGTTCCCCTGATGGTTTAATATAGACAGGACATGTTACCTGGTGAACAGTATAAGTGAGGAGAGTGTGTTCCCCTGGTGTTTTAATATACACGGGACATGTCACCAGGTGAACAGTATAAGTGAGCAGATTGTGTTCCCCTGATGGTTTAATGCACACGGGACATTTTACCAGGTGAACAGCATAAGTGAGGAGAGTGTGTTACCCTGATGGTTTAATGTACACAGGACATGTTAACAGGTGAACATTATAAGTGAGCAGAGTGTGTTCCCCTGATGTTTTAATACACACGGGACATTTTACCAGGTGAACTCGATAAGTGAGGAGGGTGTGTTCCCCTGATGGTTTAATATTCACGGGACATGTTACCAGGGGAACAGTATAAGTTAGTAGACTGTGTTCCCCTGATGGTTTAATGCGCACGGGACATGTTACCAGGTGAACAGTATAAGTGAGGAGAGTGTGTTCCCCTGATTGTTTAATATACACAGGACATGTTACCAGGTGAACAGCATAAGTGAGGAGAGTGTGTTACCCTGATGGTTTAATGTACACAGGACATGTTACCAGGTGAACAGTATAAGTGAGCAGAGTGTGTTCCCCTGATGGTTTAATACACACGGGACATGTTACCAGGTGAACTCAAAAGGTGAGGAGGGTGTGTTCCCCTGATTGTTTATTCTATACAGGTCATGTTACCAGGTGAACAGTATAAGTGAGCAGAGTGTGTTCCCCTGATGGTTCAATATACTCGGGTCATGTTACCAGGTGAACAGTATAAGTGAGCAGAGTTTGTTCCCCTGATTGTTTAATACACACGGGACATGTTACCAGGTGAACAGTATAAGTGAGGAGAGTGTGTTCCCCTGATGGTTTAATACACACAGGCCATGTTACCAGGTGAACAGTATAAGTGAGGAGAGTGTGTTCCCCTGATGGTTTAATATACACAGGACATGTTACCAGATGAGCAGTAGAAGTGAGGGGAATGTGTTCCCCTGATGGTTTAATACGAACGGGACATGTTACCAGGTGAATAGTATAAGTGAGGAGAATGTGTTCCAATGATTGTTTAATGCACACGGGACATGTTACCAGATGAGCAGTATAAGTGAGGAGAGTGTGTTCCCCTGATGGTTTAATATACACGGGACATGTTACCAGGTGAACAGCATAAGTGAGGAGAGTGAGATCCCCTGATGGTTTAATACATACGGGACATGTTACCAGGTGAACTCTATAAGTGAGGAGGGTGTGTTCCCCTGATGGTTTATTCTATACAGGACATGTTACCAGCTGAACAGTATAAGTGAGCAGAGTTTGTTCCACTGATTGTTTAATACACACGGGAAATGTTACCAGGTGAACAGTAGAAGTGAGGTGAGTGTGTTCCCCTGATGGTTTAATACACACAGGACATGTTACCAGGTAAACAGTATAAGTGAGGAGAGTGTGTTCCCCTGATGGTTTAATATACACAGGACATGTTCCCAAGTGAACAGTATAAGTGAGGAGAGTGTGTTCCCCTGATGGTTGAATACACAGGGGACATGTCACCAGGTGAACAGCATACGAGAGGAGAGTCTGTTCCCCTCATGGTTTAATATACACGGGACACGTCACCAGGTGAACAGTATAAGTGAGGAGAGTGTGTTCCCCTGATGGTTTAATACACTTGGGACATGTCACCAGGTGAACAGTATAATTGAGGAGAATGATTTCCCCTGATGGTTTAACATACACGGGACATGTTACCACGTGAACAGTATAAGTGAGGAGAGTGTGTTCCCCTGATGGTTTAATACACACGGGACATGTCACCAGGTGAACAGTGTAAGTGAGGAGAGTGTGTTCCCCTGATGGTTTAATATACACAGGACATGTCACTCGGTGAACAGTATAAGTGAGGAGAGTGTGTTCCCCTGATTGTTTAATATAAACAGGACATGTTACCAGGTGAACAGTATAAGTGAGGAGAGTGTGTTCTCCTGATTGTTTAATATACACAGGACATGTTACCAGGTGAACAGTATAAGTGAGGAGACTGTGTTCCCCTGATGGTTTAATATACACGGGACATGTTACCAGGTGAACAGTATAAGTGAGGAGAGTGTGTTCCCCTGATGGTTCAATACACACAGGACATGTCACCAGGTGAACAGTATAAGTGAGGAGAGTGTGTTCCCCTGTTGGTTTAATGCACACGGGACATGTCACCAGGTGAACAGTATAAGTGAGGAGAGTGTGTTCCCCTGATTGTTTAATATACACAGGACATGTTACCAGGTGAACAGTATAAGTGAGGAGAGTGTGTTCCCCTGATGATTCAGTACACACAGGACATGTTACCAGGTGAACAGTTTAAGTGAGGAGAGTGTGTTCCCCTGATGGTTTAATATACACAGGGCATGTTACCAGGTGTTCAGTATAAGTGAGGAGAGTGTGTTCCCCTGATGGTTTAATATACAAAGGACATGTTTCCAGGTGAACAGTATAAGTGAGGAGAGTGTGTTCCCCTGATGGTTTAATATACACCGGACATGTTACCAGGTGATCAGTATAAGTGAGGAGAGTGTGTTCCCCTGATGGTTTAATATACACAGGACATGTTACCAGGTGATCAGTATAAGTGAGGAGAGTTTGTTCCCCTGATGGTTTAATATACACAGGACATGTTACCAGGTAAACAGTATATGTGAGGAGAGTGTGTTCCCCTGATGGTTTAATATACACAGGACATGTTACCAGATGAACTGTATAAGTGAGCAGAGTGTGTTCCCCTGATGGTTTAATATACATGGGACATGTTAGCAGGTGAACTCTATAACTGAGCAGATTCTGTTCCCCTGATGGTTTAATATACACGGGACATGTTTCCAGGTGAACAGTATAAGTGAGGAGATTGTGTTCCCTGATGGTTTAATATACACAGGACATGTTACCAGGTGAACAGTATAAGTGAGGAGAGTGTGTTCCCCTGGTGGTTTAATATACACGGGACATGTTACCAGGTGAACAGCATAAGTGAGGAGATTGTGTTCCCCTGATGGTTTAATACACACGGGACATGTCACCAGGTGAACAGTACAAGTGAGGAGACAGTGTTCCCCTGATGGTTTAATATACACAGGACATGTCACCAGGTGAACAGTACAAGTGAGGAGACAGTGTTCCCCTGATGGTTTAATATACACAGGACATGTTACCAGGTGAACAGTATAAGTGAGGAGACTGTGTTCCGCTGATGGTTTAATATACACAGGACATGTTACCAGGTGAACAGTATAAGTGAGCAGAGTGTGTTCCCCTGATGGTTTAATACACACGGGACATGTTACCAGGTGAATTCTATAAGTGAGGAGAGTGTGTTCCCCTGATGGTTTAATCTATACAGGACATGTTACCAGGTGAACAGTATAAGTGAGGAGAGTGTGTTCCCCTGATTGATTAATACACAGGGGACATGTCACCAGGTGAGCAGCATACGAGAGGAGAGTCTGTTCCCCTGATGGTTGAATACACAGGGGACATGTTACCAGGTGAACAGTATAAGTGAAGAGAGTGTGTTCCCCTGATGGTTTAATATACACGGGACACGTTACCAGATGAACAGTATAAGTGAGGAGAGTGTGTTCCCATGATGGTTTCATGTACACAGGACATGTTACCAGGTGAACAGTATAAGTGAGGAGAGTGTGTTCCCCTGATGGTTTAATATACACAGGACATGTTACCAGGTGAACAGTATAAGTGAGGAGAGTGTGTTCCCCTGATGGTTTAATATACACGGGACACGTTACCAGATGAACAGTATAAGTGAGGAGAGTGTTTTCCCATGATGGTTTCATGTACACAGGACATGTTACCAGGTGAACAGTATAAGTGAGGAGAGTGTGTTCCCCTGATGGTTTAATATACACAGGACATGTTACCAGGTGAACAGTATAAGTGAGGAGATTGTGTTCCCCTGATTGTTTAATACGCACGGGACATGTTACCAGGTGAACAGTAGAAGTGAGGAGAGTGTGTTCCCCTGATGGTTTCATATATATGGGACATGTTACCAGGTGAACAGTATAAGTGAGGAGAGTGTGTTCCCCTGATTGTTTAATACACACGGGACATGTTACTAGATGAACAAAATAGTGAGGAGAGTGTTTTCCCATGATGGTTTAATGCACACGGGACATGTTACCAGGTGAACAGTATAAGTGAGGAGAGTGTGTTCCCTGATTGTTTAATGCACACGGGACATGTTACCAGGTGAACAGAATAAGTGAGGAGAGTGTGTTCCACTGATGGTTTAATACGCACGGGACATGTTACCAGGTGAAAAGTATAAGTGAGGAGAGTATGTTCCCATGATGGTTTAATATACGCGGGACATGTCACCAGGTGAACAGCATAAGTGAGCAGTGTGTGTTCCCCTGATGATTTAATATACACGGGACATGTTACCAGGTGAACAGTATAAGTGAGGAGAGTATGTTCCCATGATGGTTTAATATACGCGGGACATGTCACCAGGTGAACAGTATAAGTTAGGAGAGTGTGTTCCACTGATGGTTTAATACGCACGGGACATGTTACCAGGTGAACAGTATAAGTGAGGAGAGTATGTTCCCATGATGGTTTAATATACGCGGGACATGTCACCAGGAGAACAGTATAAGTGAGCAGAGTGTGTTCCCCTGATGGTTTAATATACACAGGACATGTCACCAGGGGAACAGTATAAGTGAGGAGAGTGTGTTCCCCTGAAGGTTTAATATACACAGGACATGTTACCTGGTGAACAGTATAAGTGAGGAGCGTGTGTTCCCCTGATGGTTTAATATACACAGTACATGTCACCAGGTGAACAGTATAAGTGAGCAGAGTGTGTTCCCCAGATGGCTTAATATGCACGGGACATGTTACCAGGTGAACAGTCTAAGTGAGGAGAGTGAATTCCCCTGATGGTTTATTATACACGAGACATGTTACCTGGTGAACAGTATAAGTGAGGAGCGTGTGTTCCCCTCATGGTTTAATATACACAGTACATGTCACCAGGTGAACAGTATAAGTGAGCAGAGTGTGTTCCCCAGATGGCTTAATATGCACGGGACATGTTACCAGGTGAACAGTCTAAGTGAGGAGAGTGTGTTGCCCTGATGATTTAATATACACGGGACATGTTACCAGGTGAAGAGCGGAAGTGAGGAGAGTGTCTTCCCATGATTGTTTAATACACTCGGGACATCTCACCAGGTGAACAGTGTAAGTGAGGAGATTGTGTTCCCCTGATTGTTTCATATACATGGGACATGTTCCCAGGTGAACAGTATAAGTGAAGAGAGTGTGTTCCCCTGATGGTTTATTATGCACAGGACATGTTACCAGGTGAACAGTGTAAGTGAGGAGATTGTGTTCCCCTGATTGTTTCATATACATGGGACATGTTCCCAGGTGAACAGGATAAGTGAAGAGAGTGTGTTCCCCTGATGGTTTAATATGCACAGGATATGTTACCAGGTGAACAGTATAAGTGAGGAGAGTGTGTTCCCCTGATTGTTTAATACGCACGGGACATGTCACCAGGTGAACAGTATAAGTGAGGACAGTGTGTTCCCCTGATGGTTTAATATACACAGGACATGGTACCTGGTGAAGAGTATAAGTGAGGAGAGAGTGTTCCCCTGATGGTTTAATATACACAGGACATGTCACTAGGTGAAAAGTATATGTGAGGAGAGTGTGTTCCCCTGATTGTTTAATGCACACGGGTCACGTCACCAGGTGAACAGTATAAGTGAGGAGAGAGTGTTCCCCTGATGGTTTAATATACACAGGACATGTCACTAGGTGAAAAGTATATGTGAGGAGAGTGTGTTCCCCTGATTGTTTAATACACACGGGACATGTTACCAGGGGAACAGTATAAGTGAGGAGAGTGTGTTCCCCTGAAGGTTTAATATACACAGGACATGTTACCTGGTGAACAGTATAAGTGAGGAGCGTGTGTTCCCCTGATCGTTTAATATACACAGGACATGTCACCAGGTGAACAGTATAAGTGAGCAGAGTGTGTTCCCCAGATGGCTTAATATGCACGGGACATGTTACCAGGTGAAGAGCGGAAGTGAGGAGAGTGTGTTCCCATGATTGTTTAATACACTCGGGACATCTCACCAGGTGAACATTATAAGTGAGGAGAGTGTGTTCCCCTTATGGTTTAATATCGACGGGACATATGACCAGATGAACAGAAGAAGTGAGGAGAGTGTGTTCCCCTGATGGTTTAATATACACGGGACACGTTACCAGATGAACAGTATAAGTGAGGAGAGTGTGTTCCCCTGATTTTTTAATGCACACGGGACATGTTACCAGGTGAACAGTAGTAGTGAGTAGAGTGTGTTCCCATGATGGTTTAATATACATGGGACATGTTACCAGGTGAACAGTGTAAGTGTGGAGAGTGTGTTCCCCTAATGGTTTAATATACACGGGATATGTTACCAGGTGATCAGTATAAGTGAGGAGAGTGTGTTCCCCTGATGGTTTAATACACACGCGACATGTTACGAGGTGAACAGTATAAGTGAGGAGAGTGTGTTCCCCTGATTGTTTAATATACACAGGACATGTTACCAGGTGAACAGTATAAGTGAGGAGAGTGTATTCCCCTGATTGTTTAATAAACACGGGACATGTCACCAGGTGAACAGTATAAGTGAGGAGAGTGTGTTCCCCTGATGGTTTAATATACACGGGACATGTTACCAAATGAACAGTATAAGTGAGGAGAGTGTGTTCCCCTGATGGATTAATATACACTGGACATGTTACCAGGTGAACAGTATAAGTGAGGAGAGTGTGTTCCCCTGATGGTTTAATATACACGGGACACGTTACCAGAGGAACAGTATAAGTGAGGAGAGTGTGTTACCCTGATTGTTTAATATACACGGGACATGTGAACAGGTGAACAGTGTAAGTGAGGAGAGTGTGTTCCCCTGATGGTTTAATATACACGGGACATGTCACCAGGTGAACAGTATAAGTGAGGAGAGTGTGTTCCCCTGATGGTTTAATATACACGGGACATGTTACCAGATGAATAGTAGAAGTGAGGAGAGTGTGTTCCCATGATTGTTTAATACACTCGGGACATCTCACCAGGTGAACAGTATAAGTGAGGAGAGTGTGTTCCCCTGATTTTTTAATGCAAACGGGATATGTTACCAGATGAACAGTATAAGTGAGGAGAGTGTGTTCCCCTGATGGTTTAATACACACGGGACATTTTACCAGATGAACAGTATAAGTGAGGAGAGTGTGTTCCCCTGATGGTTTCATGTACACGGGACATGTTACCAGGTGAACTGTATAAGTGAAGAGAGAATGTTCCCCTGATGGTTTAATATACATAGGACATGTTACCAGGTGAACAGTATAAGTGAGGAGATTGTGTTCCCCTGATTGTTTAATTCACACGGGACATGTTACCAGGTGAACAGAATAGTGAGGAGAGTGTGTTCCCCTGATGGTTTCATATACATGGGAGATGTTACCAGATGAACAGTATAAGTGAGGAGAGTGTGTTCCCCTGATTTTTTAATGCACACGGGACATGTTACCAGGTGAACAGTAGTAGTGAGGAGAGTGTGTTCCCATGATGGTTTAATATACATGGGACATGTTACCAGGTGAACAGTGTAAGTGTGGAGAGTGTGTTCCCCTAATGGTTTAATACACACGGGATATGTTACCAGGTGATCAGTATAAGTGAGGAGTGTGTGTTCCCCTGATGGTTTAATACACACGCGACATGTTACGAGGTGAACAGTATAAGTGAGGAGAGAGTGTTCCCTGATTGTTTAATATACACAGGACATGTTACCAGGTGAACAGTATAAGTGAGGAGAGTGTATTCCCCTGATTGTTTAATCAACACGGGACATGTCACCAGGTGAACAGTATAAGTGAGGCGAGTGTGTTCCCCTGATGGTTTAATATACACGGGACATGTTCCCAAATGAACAGTATAAGTGAGGAGAGTGTGTTCCCCTGATGGATTAATATACACTGGACATGTTACCAGGTGAACAGTATAAGTGAGGAGAGTGTGTTCCCCTGATGGTTTAATATACACGGGACACGTTACCAGATGAACAGTATAAGTGAGGAGAGTGTGTTCCCCTGATTGTTTAATACACAAGGGACATGTCAACAGGTGAACAGTGTATGTGAGGAGAGTGTGTTCCCCTGATGGCTTAATATACACCGGACATGTCACCAGGAGAAGAGTGTAAGTGAGGAGAGTGTGTTCCCCTGATGGTTTAATATACACTGGACATGTTACCAGGTGAACAGTATAAGTGAGGAGAGTCTGTTCCCCTGATTGTTTAATACAGTCGCGACATGTTACGAGGTGAACAGTATAAGTGAGGAGAGTGTGTTACCCTGATTGTTTAATGCACACGGGACACGTCACCAGGTGAACAGTAAAAGTGAGGAGAGTGTGTTCCCCTGATTGTTTAAAACACACGCGACATGTTACCAGGAGAACAGAGTAAGTGAGGAGAGTGTGTTCCCCTGATGGTTTAATATACACGGGACATGTCACCAGATGAACAGAATAAGTGAGGAGAGTGTGTTCCCCTGATGGTTTAATATACACGGGACATGTCACCAGGAGAAGAGTGTAAGTGAGGAGAGTGTGTTCCCCTGATGGTTTAATATACACGGGACATGTTACCAGGTGAACAGTATAAGTGAGGAGAGTCTGTTCCCCTGATTGTTTAATACAGACGCGACATGTTACGAGGTGAACAGTATAAGTGAGGAGAGTGTGTTACCCTGATTGTTTAATGCACACGGGACACGTCACCAGGTGAACAGTATAAGTGAGGAGAGTGTGTTCCCCTGATTGTTTAATGCACACGGGACATGTTACCAAATGAACAGTAGAAGTGAGGAGAGTGTGTTCCCCTGATTGTTTAATACACACGGGACATGTCACCAGGTGAACAGTATAAGTGAGGAGAGTGTGTTCCCCTGATTGTTTAATACACACGGGCCATGTTACCAGGTGAACAGAATAGTGAGGAGAGAGTTTTCCCCTGATGGTTTAATGCGCAAGGGACATGTTAACAGGTGAACAGTATAAGTGAGGAGAGTGTGTTCCCCTGATTGTTTAATGCACACGGGACATGTTACCAGATGAACAGTATAAGTGAGGAGAGTGTGTTCCCCTGATTGTTTAATACACACGGGACATGTCACCAGGTGAACAGTATAAGTGAGGAGAGTGTGTTCCCCTGATTTTTTAATGCAAACGGGATATGTTGCCAGATGAACAGTATAAGTGAGGAGATTGTGTTCCCCTGATTGTTTAATTCACACGGGACATGTTACCAGGTGAACAGTATAAGTGAAGAGAGTGTTTTCCCCTGATGGTTTAATGTAGACAGGACATGTTACCAGGTGAACAGTATAAGTGAGGAGAGGGTGTTCCCCTGATTGTTTAATACACACGAGACATGTAACCAGGTGAACAGTAGAAGTGAAGAGAGTGTGTTCCCCTGATGGTTTCATAGACATGGGACATGTTACCAGGTGAACAGGATAAGTGAAGAGAGTGTGTTCCCCTGATTGTTTAATGCACACGGGACATGTTACCAGATGAACAGTATAAGTGAGGAGAGTGTGTTCCCCTGATGGTTTAATATACACAGGACATGTTACCAGGTGAACAGTATAAGTGAGGAGATTGTGTTCCCCTGATTGTTTAATTCACACGGGACATGTTACCAGGTGAACAGAATAGTGAGGAGAGTGTGTTCCCCTGATGGTTTCATATACATGGGACATGTTACCAGGTGAACAGTATAAGTGAAGAGAGTGTTTTCCCCTGATGGTTTAATGTAGACAGGACATGTTACCAGGTGAACAGTATAAGTGAGGAGAGGGTGTTCCCCTGATTGTTTAATACACACGAGACATGTAACCAGGTGAACAGTAGAAGTGAAGAGAGTGTGTTCCCCTGATGGTTTCATAGACATGGGACATGTTACCAGGTGAACAGGATAAGTGAAGAGAGTGTGTTCCCCTGATGGTTTCATATACATGGGACATGTTACCAGGTGAACAGTATAAGTGAGGAGAGTGTTTTCCCCTGATTGTTTAATACACACGGGACATGTTACCAGGTGAACAGTATAAGTGAGGAGAGTGTGTTCCCCTGATGGTTTCATATACATGGGACATGTTACCAGGTGAACAGTATAAGTGAGGAGAGTGTTTTCCCCTGATTGTTTAATACACACGGGACATGTTACCAGGTGAACAGTATAAGTGAGGAGAGTGTTTTCCCATGATGGTTTAATGCACAAGGGACATGTTACCAGGTGAACAGTATAAGTGAGGAGAATGTGTTCCCCTGATTGTTTAATACGCACGGAACATGTCACCAGGTGAACAGTATAAGTGAGGAGAGTGAGTTCCCCTGATGGTTTAATACACACGGGACATGTCACCAGGTGAACAGTATAAGTGAGGAGAGTGTGTTCCCCTGATTGTTTAAAACACACGCGACATGTTACCAGGAGAACAGAGTAAGTGAGGAGAGTGTGTTCCCCTGATGGTTTAATATACACGGGACATGTCACCAGATGAACAGAATAAGTGAGGAGAGTGTGTTCCCCTGATGGTTTAATATACACGGGACATGTCACCAGGCGAAGAGTGTAAGTGAGGAGAGTGTGTTCCCCTGATGGTTTAATATACACGGGACATGTTACCAGGTGAACAGTATAAGTGAGGAGAGTCTGTTCCCCTGATTGTTTAATACAGACGCGACATGTTACGAGGTGAACAGTATAAGTGAGGAGAGTGTGTTACCCTGATTGTTTAATGCACACGGGACACGTCACCAGGTGAACAGTATAAGTGAGGAGAGTGTGTTCCCCTGATTGTTTAATGCACACGGGACATGTTACCAAATGAACAGTAGAAGTGAGGAGAGTGTGTTCCCCTGATTGTTTAATACACACGGGACATGTCACCAGGTGAACAGTATAAGTGAGGAGAGTGTGTTCCCCTGATTGTTTAATACACACGGGCCATGTTACCAGGTGAACAGAATAGTGAGGAGAGAGTTTTCCCCTGATGGTTTAATGCGCAAGGGACATGTTAACAGGTGAACAGTATAAGTGAGGAGAGTGTGTTCCCCTGATTGTTTAATGCACACGGGACATGTTACCAGATGAACAGTATAAGTGAGGAGAGTGTGTTCCCCTGATTGTTTAATACACACGGGACATGTCACCAGGTGAACAGTATAAGTGAGGAGAGTGTGTTCCCCTGATTTTTTAATGCAAACGGGATATGTTGCCAGATGAACAGTATAAGTGAGGAGATTGTGTTCCCCTGATTGTTTAATTCACACGGGACATGTTACCAGGTGAACAGTATAAGTGAAGAGAGTGTTTTCCCCTGATGGTTTAATGTAGACAGGACATGTTACCAGGTGAACAGTATAAGTGAGGAGAGGGTGTTCCCCTGATTGTTTAATACACACGAGACATGTAACCAGGTGAACAGTAGAAGTGAAGAGAGTGTGTTCCCCTGATGGTTTCATAGACATGGGACATGTTACCAGGTGAACAGGATAAGTGAAGAGAGTGTGTTCCCCTGATTGTTTAATGCACACGGGACATGTTACCAGATGAACAGTATAAGTGAGGAGAGTGTGTTCCCCTGATGGTTTAATATACACAGGACATGTTACCAGGTGAACAGTATAAGTGAGGAGATTGTGTTCCCCTGATTGTTTAATTCACACGGGACATGTTACCAGGTGAACAGAATAGTGAGGAGAGTGTGTTCCCCTGATGGTTTCATATACATGGGACATGTTACCAGGTGAACAGTATAAGTGAAGAGAGTGTTTTCCCCTGATGGTTTAATGTAGACAGGACATGTTACCAGGTGAACAGTATAAGTGAGGAGAGGGTGTTCCCCTGATTGTTTAATACACACGAGACATGTAACCAGGTGAACAGTAGAAGTGAAGAGAGTGTGTTCCCCTGATGGTTTCATAGACATGGGACATGTTACCAGGTGAACAGGATAAGTGAAGAGAGTGTGTTCCCCTGATGGTTTCATATACATGGGACATGTTACCAGGTGAACAGTATAAGTGAGGAGAGTGTTTTCCCCTGATTGTTTAATACACACGGGACATGTTACCAGGTGAACAGTATAAGTGAGGAGAGTGTGTTCCCCTGATGGTTTCATATACATGGGACATGTTACCAGGTGAACAGTATAAGTGAGGAGAGTGTTTTCCCCTGATTGTTTAATACACACGGGACATGTTACCAGGTGAACAGTATAAGTGAGGAGAGTGTTTTCCCATGATGGTTTAATGCACAAGGGACATGTTACCAGGTGAACAGTATAAGTGAGGAGAATGTGTTCCCCTGATTGTTTAATACGCACGGAACATGTCACCAGGTGAACAGTATAAGTGAGGAGAGTGAGTTCCCCTGATGGTTTAATACACACGGGACATGTCACCAGGTGAACAGTATAAGTGAGGAGAGTGTGTTCCCCTGATTGTTTAATACACACGGGACATGTTACCACGTGAACAGTATAAGCGAGGAGAGTGTGTTCCCCTGATTGTTTAATACACACGGGACATGTTACCAGGTGAACAGTATAAGTGAGGAGAGTGTGTTCCCCTGATTGTTTAATACACACGGGGCATGTTACCAGGTGAACAGTATAAGTGAGGAGAGTGTGTTCCCCTGATGGTTTAATATACACGGGACATGTCACCAGGTGAACAGTATAAGTGAGGAGAGTCTGTTCCCCTGATTGTTTAATACACACGGGACATGTTACCAGGTGAACAGTATAAGTGAGGAGAGTGTGTTCCCCTGATTGTTTCATACACACGGGACATGTTACCAGGTGAACAGTATAAGTGAGGAGAGTGTGTTCCCCTGATGGTTTAATATACATGGGACATGTTACCAGATGAACAGTATAAGTGAGGAGAGTGTGTTCCCCTGATTTTTTAATGCACACGGGACATGTTACCAGGTGAACAGTAGAAGTGAGGAGAGTGTGTTACCATTATGGTTTCATATACATGGGACATGTTACCAGGTGAACAGTATAAGTGAAGAGAGTGTGTTCCCCTGATGGTTTAATATACACAGGACATGTTACCAGGTGAACAGTATAAGTGAGGAGAGGGTGTTCCCCTGATTGTTTAATACACACGGGACATGTTACCAGGTGAACAGAATAGTGAGGAGAGTGTGTTCCCCTGATTGTTAAATGCACACGGGACATGTGACAAGGTGAACATTATAAGTGAGGAGAGTGTGTTCCCCTGATGGTTTAATATACACCGGACATGTCACCACGTGAACAGTCTAAGTGAGGAGAGTGTGTTCCCCTGATTGTTTAATACACACGGGACATGTCACCAGGTGAACAGTATAAGTGAGGAGAGTGTGTTCCCCTGATTGTTTAATATACACAGGACATGTTACCAGGTGAACAGTATAAGTGAGGAGAGTGTGTTCCCCTGATGGTGTAATATACACGGGACATGTTACCAGGTGAACAGTATAAGTGAGGAGAGTGTGTTCCCCTGATTGTTTAATACACACGGGACATGTTACCAGGTGAACAGTATAAGTGAGGAGAGTGTGTTCCCCTGATGGTTTAATATACACGCGACATGTTACCAGGTGAACAGTATAAGTGAGTAGAGTGTGTTCCCCTGATAGTTTATAACACACGGGACATGTTACCAGGTGAACAGTATAAGTGAGGAGACTGTGTTCCCCTGATTGTTTACTATATACGCGACATGTTACAAGGTGAACATTATAAGTGAGGAGAGTGTGTTCCCCTGATGGTGTAATATACACGGGACATGTCACCAGGTGAACAGTATAAGTGAGGAGACTGTGTTCCCCTGATGGTTTAATATACACGGGACATGTTACCAGGTGAACAGTATAAGTGAGGAGACTGTGTTCCCCTGATTGTTTACTATACGCGCGACATGTTACAAGGTGAACATTATATGTGAGGAGAGTGTGTTCCCCTGATGGTGTAATATAAACGGGACATGTCACCAGGTGAACAGTATAAGTGAGGAGAGTGTGTTCCCCTGATGGTTTAATACACACGGGACATGTTACCAGGTGAACAGTATAAGTGAGGAGAGTGTGTTCCCTTGATTGTTTAATAAACACGGGACATGTCACCAGGTGAACAGTATAAGTGAGGAGAGTGTGTTCCTCTGATGGTTTAAAACACACGGGACATGTTACCAGGTGAACAGTATAAGTGAGGAGAGTGTGTTCCCTTGATTGTTTAATATACACAGGACATGTTAGCAGGTGAACAGTAGAAGTGAGGAGAGTGTGTTCCCCTGATTGTTTAATACACACGGGCCATGTTACCAGGTGAACAGAATAGTGAGGAGAGTGTGTTCCCCTGATGGTTTGATGCGCAAGGGACATGTTAACAGGTGAACAGTATAAGTGAGGAGAGTGTGTTCCCCTGATTGTTTAATGCACACGGGACACGTCATCAGGTGAACAGTATAAGTGAGGAGAGTGTGTTCCCCTGATGGTTTAATATACACAGGACATGTTACCAGGTGAACAGTATAAGTGAGGAGAGTGTGTCCCCCTGATTGTTTAATGCACACGGGACACGTCATCAGGTGAACAGTATAAGTGAGGAGAGTGTGTTCCCCTGATGGTTTAATATACACAGGACATGTTCCCAGATGAATAGTAGAAGTGAGGAGAGTGTGATCCCCTGATTGTTTAATATACACGGGACATGTTAGCAGGTGAACAGTATAAGTGAGGAGAGTGTGTTCCCCTGATTGTTTAATACACACGGGACATGTCACCAGGTGAACAGAATAAGTGAGGAGAGTGTGTTCCCCTGATGGTTTAATATACACAGGACATGTTAGCAGGTGAACAGTAGAAGTGAGGAGAGTGTGTTCCCCTGATGGTTTAATGCGCAAGGGACATGTTAACAGGTGAACAGTATAAGTGAGGAGAGTGTGTTCCCCTGATTGTTTAATGCACACGGGACATGTCACCAGGTGAACAGTATAAGTGAGGAGAGTGTGTTCCCCTGATTGTTTAATATTCACGGGACATGTTACCAGATGAATAGTAGAAGTGAGGAGAGTGTGTCCCCCTGATTGTTTAATATACACGGGACATGTCACCAGGTGAACAGAATAAGTGAGGAGAGTGTGTTCCCCTGATGGTTTAATATACACGGGACATGTTACCAGGTGAACAGAATAAGTGAGGAGAGTGTGTTCCCCTGATGGTTTAATATACACGGGACATGTCACCAGGTGAACTGAATAAGTGAGGAGAGTGTGTTCCCCTGATGGTTTAATATACACGGGACATGTTACCAGGTGAACAGTATAAGTGAGGAGAGTGTGTTCCCCTGATTGTTTAATATACACCGGACATGTTACCAGGTGAACAGTATAAGTGAGGAGAGAGTGTTCCCCTGATGGTTTAATAGACACGGGACATGTCACCAGGTGAACAGTATAAGTGAGGAGAGTGTGTTCCCCTGATTGTTTAATACGCACGGGACATGTTACCAGGTGAACAGAATAGTGAGGAGAGTGTTTTCCCATGATGGTTTAATATGCACAGGACATGTTAACAGGTGTACAGTATAAGTGAGGAGAGTGTGTTCCCCTGATTGTTTAATACACACAGGACATGTTACCAGGTGAACAGAATAGTGAGGAGAGTGTTTTCCCATGATGGTTTAATGCACACGGGACATGTCAACAGGTGAACAGTATCAGTGAGGAGAGTGTGTTCCCCTGATGGTTTAATAGACACGGGACATGTTACCAGGTGAACAGTATAAGTGAGGAGAGTGTGTTCCCCTGATTGTTTAATACACACAGGACATGTTACCAGGTGAACAGAATAGTGAGGAGAGTGTTTTCCCATGATGGTTTAATGCACACGGGACATGTCAACAGGTGAACAGTATCAGTGAGGAGAGTGTGTTCCCCTGATGGTTTAATAGACACGGGACATGTTACCAGGTGAACTGTATAAGTGAGGAGAGTGAGTTCCCCTGATGGTTTAATATACACACGACATGATACCTGGTGAACAGTATAAGTGAGGAGAGTGTGTTCCTCTGATGGTTTAATATACACGGGACATGTCACCAGGTGAACAGTATAAGTGCGGAGAGTGTGTACCTCTGATGGTTTAATATACACGGGACATGTTACCAGGTGAACAGAAAAAGTGAGGAGAGTGTGTTCCCCTGATTGTTTAATACTCACGGGACATGTTGCCAGGTGAACAGTATAAGTGAGGAGAGTGTGTTCCCCTGATGGTTTAATACACACGGGACATGTTACCAGGTGAACTGTATAAGTGAGGATAGTGTGTTCCCCTGATGGTTTAATATACACGGGACATGTTACCAGGTGAACAGTATAAGTGAGGAGACTGTGTTCCCCTGATGGTTTAACACGCACGGGACATGTTACCAGGTGAACAGTATAAGTGAGGAGAGTGTGTTCCCCTGATTGTTTATTACACACGGGACATGTCACTCGTGAACAGTATAAGTGAGGAGAGTTTGTTCCCCTGATGGTTTAACACGCACGGGACATGTTACCAGGTGAACAGTATAAGTGAGGATAGTGTGTTCCCCTGATGGTTTAATATACACGGGACATGTTACCAGGTGAACAGTATAAGTGAGGAGACTGTATTCCCCTGATGGTTTAATATACACGGGACATGTTACCAGGTGAACAATATAAGTGAGGAGAGTGTGTTCCCTTGATTGTTTAATACACTCGGGACATGTTACCAGGTGAACAGTATAAGTGAGGAGAGTGTGTTCCCCTGATTGTTTAATACTCACGGGACATGTTACCAGGTGAACAGTATAAGTGAGGAGAGTGTGTTCCCTTGATTGTTTAATACTCACGGGACATGTTACCAGGTGAACAGTATAAGTGAGGAGAGTGTGTTCCCTTGATTGTTTAATACACACGGGACATGTTACCAGGTGAACAGTATAAGTGAAGAGAGTGTGTTCCCCTGATGGTTTAATATACACAGGACATGTTACCAGGTGAACAGTATAAGTGAGGAGAGGGTGTTCCCCTGATTGTTTAATACACACGGGACATGTTACCAGGTGAACAGAATAGTGAGGAGAGTGTGTTCCCCTGATTGTTAAATGCACACGGGACATGTGACAAGGTGAACATTATAAGTGAGGAGAGTGTGTTCCCCTGATGGTTTAATATACACCGGACATGTCACCACGTGAACAGTCTAAGTGAGGAGAGTGTGTTCCCCTGATTGTTTAATACACACGGGACATGTCACCAGGTGAACAGTATAAGTGAGGAGAGTGTGTTCCCCTGATTGTTTAATATACACAGGACATGTTACCAGGTGAACAGTATAAGTGAGGAGAGTGTGTTCCCCTGATGGTGTAATATACACGGGACATGTTACCAGGTGAACAGTATAAGTGAGGAGAGTGTGTTCCCCTGATTGTTTAATACACACGGGACATGTTACCAGGTGAACAGTATAAGTGAGGAGAGTGTGTTCCCCTGATGGTTTAATATACACGCGACATGTTACCAGGTGAACAGTATAAGTGAGTAGAGTGTGTTCCCCTGATAGTTTATAACACACGGGACATGTTACCAGGTGAACAGTATAAGTGAGGAGACTGTGTTCCCCTGATTGTTTACTATATACGCGACATGTTACAAGGTGAACATTATAAGTGAGGAGAGTGTGTTCCCCTGATGGTGTAATATACACGGGACATGTCACCAGGTGAACAGTATAAGTGAGGAGACTGTGTTCCCCTGATGGTTTAATATACACGGGACATGTTACCAGGTGAACAGTATAAGTGAGGAGACTGTGTTCCCCTGATTGTTTACTATACGCGCGACATGTTACAAGGTGAACATTATATGTGAGGAGAGTGTGTTCCCCTGATGGTGTAATATAAACGGGACATGTCACCAGGTGAACAGTATAAGTGAGGAGAGTGTGTTCCCCTGATGGTTTAATACACACGGGACATGTTACCAGGTGAACAGTATAAGTGAGGAGAGTGTGTTCCCTTGATTGTTTAATAAACACGGGACATGTCACCAGGTGAACAGTATAAGTGAGGAGAGTGTGTTCCTCTGATGGTTTAAAACACACGGGACATGTTACCAGGTGAACAGTATAAGTGAGGAGAGTGTGTTCCCTTGATTGTTTAATATACACAGGACATGTTAGCAGGTGAACAGTAGAAGTGAGGAGAGTGTGTTCCCCTGATTGTTTAATACACACGGGCCATGTTACCAGGTGAACAGAATAGTGAGGAGAGTGTGTTCCCCTGATGGTTTGATGCGCAAGGGACATGTTAACAGGTGAACAGTATAAGTGAGGAGAGTGTGTTCCCCTGATTGTTTAATGCACACGGGACACGTCATCAGGTGAACAGTATAAGTGAGGAGAGTGTGTTCCCCTGATGGTTTAATATACACAGGACATGTTACCAGGTGAACAGTATAAGTGAGGAGAGTGTGTCCCCCTGATTGTTTAATGCACACGGGACACGTCATCAGGTGAACAGTATAAGTGAGGAGAGTGTGTTCCCCTGATGGTTTAATATACACAGGACATGTTCCCAGATGAATAGTAGAAGTGAGGAGAGTGTGATCCCCTGATTGTTTAATATACACGGGACATGTTAGCAGGTGAACAGTATAAGTGAGGAGAGTGTGTTCCCCTGATTGTTTAATACACACGGGACATGTCACCAGGTGAACAGAATAAGTGAGGAGAGTGTGTTCCCCTGATGGTTTAATATACACAGGACATGTTAGCAGGTGAACAGTAGAAGTGAGGAGAGTGTGTTCCCCTGATGGTTTAATGCGCAAGGGACATGTTAACAGGTGAACAGTATAAGTGAGGAGAGTGTGTTCCCCTGATTGTTTAATGCACACGGGACATGTCACCAGGTGAACAGTATAAGTGAGGAGAGTGTGTTCCCCTGATTGTTTAATATTCACGGGACATGTTACCAGATGAATAGTAGAAGTGAGGAGAGTGTGTCCCCCTGATTGTTTAATATACACGGGACATGTCACCAGGTGAACAGAATAAGTGAGGAGAGTGTGTTCCCCTGATGGTTTAATATACACGGGACATGTTACCAGGTGAACAGAATAAGTGAGGAGAGTGTGTTCCCCTGATGGTTTAATATACACGGGACATGTCACCAGGTGAACTGAATAAGTGAGGAGAGTGTGTTCCCCTGATGGTTTAATATACACGGGACATGTTACCAGGTGAACAGTATAAGTGAGGAGAGTGTGTTCCCCTGATTGTTTAATATACACCGGACATGTTACCAGGTGAACAGTATAAGTGAGGAGAGAGTGTTCCCCTGATGGTTTAATAGACACGGGACATGTCACCAGGTGAACAGTATAAGTGAGGAGAGTGTGTTCCCCTGATTGTTTAATACGCACGGGACATGTTACCAGGTGAACAGAATAGTGAGGAGAGTGTTTTCCCATGATGGTTTAATATGCACAGGACATGTTAACAGGTGTACAGTATAAGTGAGGAGAGTGTGTTCCCCTGATTGTTTAATACACACAGGACATGTTACCAGGTGAACAGAATAGTGAGGAGAGTGTTTTCCCATGATGGTTTAATGCACACGGGACATGTCAACAGGTGAACAGTATCAGTGAGGAGAGTGTGTTCCCCTGATGGTTTAATAGACACGGGACATGTTACCAGGTGAACAGTATAAGTGAGGAGAGTGTGTTCCCCTGATTGTTTAATACACACAGGACATGTTACCAGGTGAACAGAATAGTGAGGAGAGTGTTTTCCCATGATGGTTTAATGCACACGGGACATGTCAACAGGTGAACAGTATCAGTGAGGAGAGTGTGTTCCCCTGATGGTTTAATAGACACGGGACATGTTACCAGGTGAACTGTATAAGTGAGGAGAGTGAGTTCCCCTGATGGTTTAATATACACACGACATGATACCTGGTGAACAGTATAAGTGAGGAGAGTGTGTTCCTCTGATGGTTTAATATACACGGGACATGTCACCAGGTGAACAGTATAAGTGCGGAGAGTGTGTACCTCTGATGGTTTAATATACACGGGACATGTTACCAGGTGAACAGAAAAAGTGAGGAGAGTGTGTTCCCCTGATTGTTTAATACTCACGGGACATGTTGCCAGGTGAACAGTATAAGTGAGGAGAGTGTGTTCCCCTGATGGTTTAATACACACGGGACATGTTACCAGGTGAACTGTATAAGTGAGGATAGTGTGTTCCCCTGATGGTTTAATATACACGGGACATGTTACCAGGTGAACAGTATAAGTGAGGAGACTGTGTTCCCCTGATGGTTTAACACGCACGGGACATGTTACCAGGTGAACAGTATAAGTGAGGAGAGTGTGTTCCCCTGATTGTTTATTACACACGGGACATGTCACTCGTGAACAGTATAAGTGAGGAGAGTTTGTTCCCCTGATGGTTTAACACGCACGGGACATGTTACCAGGTGAACAGTATAAGTGAGGATAGTGTGTTCCCCTGATGGTTTAATATACACGGGACATGTTACCAGGTGAACAGTATAAGTGAGGAGACTGTATTCCCCTGATGGTTTAATATACACGGGACATGTTACCAGGTGAACAATATAAGTGAGGAGAGTGTGTTCCCTTGATTGTTTAATACACTCTACACATGTTACCAGGTGAACAGTATAAGTGAGGAGAGTGTGTTCCCCTGATTGTTTAATACTCACGGGACATGTTACCAGGTGAACAGTATAAGTGAGGAGAGTGTGTTCCCTTGATTGTTTAATACTCACGGGACATGTTACCAGGTGAACAGTATAAGTGAGGAGAGTGTGTTCCCTTGATTGTTTAATACACACGGGACATGTTACCAGGTGAACAGTATAAGTGAGGGGAGTGTCTTCCCCTTATGGTTTAATACTGACAAGACATGCCACCAGATGAACAGTATAAGTGAGGAGACTGAGTTCCCCTGATTGTTTAATACACACGGGACATGTTACCAGGTGAACAGTATAAGTGAGGAGAGTGTGTTCCCCTGATGGTTTAATACACACGGGACATGTCACCTGGTGAACAGGATAAGTGAGGAGAATGTGTTCCCCTGATGGTTTAATATTCACTGGACATGTTACCAGATGAACAGTCTAAGTGAGGAGAGCGTGTTCCCCTGATGGTTTAATATGCACGGGACATGTTACCAGGTGAACAGTATAAGTGAGGATAGTGTGTGCCCCTGATGCTTTAATACACCCGGGACATGTCACCAGATGAACAGTATAAGTGAGGAGAGTTTGTTCCCCTGATGGTTTAACACGCACGGGACATGTTACCAGGTGAACAGTATAAGTGAGGAGAGTGTGTTCCCCTGATTGTTTAATACACACGGGACATGTTACCAGGTGAACAGTATAAGTGAGGAGAGTGTGTTCCCCTGATTGTTTAATACACACGGGACATGTTACCAGGTGAACAGTATAAGTGAGGAGAGTGAGTCCCCCTGATTGTTTAATATACACGGGACATGTCACCAGATGAACAGTATAAGTGAAGAGAGTGTGTTCCCCTGATTGTTTAATACACACGGGACATGTTACCAGGTGAACAGTATAAGTGAGGAGAGTGTGTTCCCCTGATTGTTTTATACACACGGGACATGTTGCCAGGTGAACAGTATAAGTGAGGAGAGTGTGTTCCCCTGATTGTTTAATACACACGGGAAATGTCACCAGGTGAACAGCATAAGTGAGGAGAGTGTGTTCCCCTGACTGTTTAATGCACACGGTACATGTCACCAGTTGAACAGTATAAGTGAGGAGAGTGTGTTCCCCTGATTGTTTAATACACACGGGACAAGTTACCAGGTGAACTCTATAAGTGAGGAGAGTGTGTTCCCCTTATTGTTTAATAAACACGGGACATGTCACCGGGTGAACAGAATAAGTGAGGAGAGTGTGTTCCCCTGATGGTTTAATATACACGGGACATGTTACCAGGTGAACAGTATAAGTGAGGAGAGTGTGTTCCCCTGATGGTTTAACACGCACGGGACATGATACCAGGTGAACAGTATAAGTGAGGATAGTGTGTGCCCCTGATGGTTTAATATACACGGGACATGTTAGCAGGTGAACAGTATAAGTGAGGAGAATGTGTTCCCCTGATGGTTTAATATACACAGGACATGTTACCAGGTGAGCAGTATAAGTGAGGAGAGTGTGTTCCCCTGATTGTTTAATACTCACGGGACATGTTACCAGGTGAACAGTATAAGTGAGGACACTGTGTTCCCCTGATGCTTTAATAAACCCGGGACATGTTACCAGGTGAACAGTATAAGTGAGGAGAGTGTGATCCAATGATTGTTTAATACTGACGGGATGTGTCACCAGGTGAGGAGTAGAAGTGAGGAGAGTGTGTTCCCCTGATGGTTTAATATACGCGGGACATGTTACCAGGTGAACAGTATAAGTGAGGAGAGTGTGTTCCCCTGATTGTTTAATGCACAGGGGACATGTCACCAGGTGAACAGAATAAGTGAGGAGACGGTATTCGCCTGATGGTTTAATACACACGGGTCACGTCACCAGGTGAACTCTATAAGTGAGGAGAGTGTGTTCCCCTTATTGTTTAATAAACACGGGACATGTCACCAGGTGAACAGTATAAGTGAAGAGAGTGTGTTCCCCTGATTGTTTAATGCACACGGGACATGTCACCAGTTGAACAGAATAAGTGAGGAGAATGTGTTCCCCTGATTGTTTAATACACACGACACATGTTACCAGGTGAACAGTATAAGTGAGGAGAGTGTGTTCCCCTTATTGTTTAATAAACACGGGACATGTCACCAGGTGAACAATATAAGTGAGGAGAGTGTGATCCCCTGATTGTTCATTGCACACGGGACAAGTTAGCAGGTGAACAGTATAAGTGAGGAGAATGTGTTCCCCTGATTGTTTAATACACACGGTACATGTTACCAGGTGAACTCTATAAGTGAGGAGAGTGTGTTCCCCTTATTGTTTAATAAACACGGGACATGTCACCAGGTGAACAATATAAGTGAGGAGAGTGTGTTCCCCTGATGGTTTAATATACACGGGAGATGTTACCAGATGAACAGTATAAGTGAAGAGAGTGTGTTCCCCTGATTGTTTAATACACACGGGACATTTTACCAGGTGAACAGTATAAGTGAGGAGAGTGTGTTCCCCTGATTGTTTTATACACACGGGACATGTTACCAGGTGATCAGTATAAGTGAGGAGAGTGTGTTCCCCTGATTGTTAAATACACACGGGACATGTCACCAGGTGAACAGTATAAGTGAGGAGAGAGTGTTCCCCTGATTGTTTAATACACACGGGACATGTCACCAGTTGAACAGAATTAGTGAGGAGAGTGGGTTCCTCTGATTGTTTAATACACACGGGACATGTTACCAGGTGAACTCTATAAGTGAGGAGAGTGTGTTCCCCTTATTGTTTAATAAACACGGGACATGTCACCAGGTGAACAGTATAAGTGAAGAGAGTGTGTTCCCTTGATTGTATAATACACACGGGACATGTTTCCAGGTGAACAGTATAAGTGAGGAGAGTGTGTTCCCCTGATGGTTTAATATACACGCGACATGTTACCAGGTGAACAGTATAAGTGAAGAGAGTGTGTTGCCTGATTGTTTAATACACACGGGACATGTTACCAGCTGAACAGTATAAGTGAAGAGAGTGTGTTGCCTGATTGTTTAATACACACGGGACATGTTACCAGCTGAACAGTATAAGTGAAGAGAGTGTGTTGCCTGATTGTTTAATACGCACGGGACATGTAAGCAAGTGAACAGTATAAGTGAGGAGAGTGTGTTCCCCTGATTGTTTAATACACACGGGACATGATACCAGGTGAACAGTATAAGTGAGGAGAGTGTGTTCCCCTGATTGTTTAATACACACGTGACATGTCACCAATTGAACAGTATAAGTGAGGAGAGGGCTTTCCCCTGATGGTTTAATATACACGGGACATGTTACCAGGTGAACAGTTTAGTGAGGAGAGTGTGTTCCCCTGATCGTTTAATATACACGGGACATGTTCCCAGGTGAACAGTATAAGTGAGGAGAGTGCTTTCCCCTGATGGTTTAATATACACGGGACATGTTGCCAGGTGAACAGTATAAGTGAGGAGAGATTGTTACCCTGACTGTTTAGTACGCACGGGACATGTCACCAGGTGAACAGTATAAGTGAGGAGAGTGTGTTCCCCTGATGGTTAAACACGCACGGGACATGTTACCAGGTGAACAGTATAAGTGATGAGAGTGTGTTCCCCTGATTGATTAACACGCAAGGGACATGTTACCACGTAAACAGTATAAGTGAGGAGAGTGTGTTTCCCTGATGGTTTAATACACACGGGACATGTCACCAGGTGATCAGTATAAGTGAGGAGAGTGTGTTCCCATGATGGTTTAATATACACGGGACATGTTACCAGGTGAACAGTATAAGTGAGGAGAGTGCTTTCCCCTGATGGTTTAATATACACGGGACATGTTACCAGGTGAACAGTATAAGTGAGGAGAGTGTGTTCCGCTGATGGTTTAATATACACGGGACATGTTACCAGGTGAACAGTATAAGTGAGGAGATGGTATTCCCCTGATGGTTTAATATACACGGGACATGTTAGCAGGTGAACAGTATAAGTGAGGATTATGTGTTCCCCTGATGGTTTAATATACACGGGACATGTTAGCAGGTGAACAGTATAAGTGAGGATTATGTGTTCCCCTGATTGTTAAATATACACGGGACACGTTACCAGGTGAACAGTATAAGTGAGGAGAGTGTGTTCCCCTGATGGTTTAATACACACGGGACATGTTACCAGGTGAACAGTATAAGTGAGGAGAGTGTGTTCCCCTGATTGTTTAATACTCACGGGACATGTTAGCAGGTGAACAGTATAAGTGAGGAGACTGTGTTCCCCTGATGCTTCAATACACCCGGGACATGTTACCAGGTGAACAGTATAAGTGAGGAGAGTGTGATCCAATGATTGTTTCATACTGACGGGATGTGTCACCAGGTGAAGAGTAGAAGTGAGGAGAGTGTGTTCCCCTGATGGTTTAATATACGCGGGACATGTTACCAGGTGAACAGCATAAGTGAAGAGAGTGTGTTCCCCTGATTGTTTTATACACGCGGGACCTGTTACCAGGTGAACAGTATAAGTGAGGAGAGTGTGTTCCACTGATGGTTTAATATACATTCGACATGTTACCAGGTGAGCAGTATAAGTGAGGAGAGTGTGTTCCCCTGATTGTTTAATACACACGGGACATGTTACCAGGTGAACAGTATAAGTGAGGAGAGTGTGTTCCCCTGATGGTTTAATATACATGGGACATGTTACCAGGAGAACAGTATAAGTGAGGAGAGTGAGATCCCCTGATGGTTTAAAACAAACAGGACATGTCAACAGGTGAACAGTATAAGTGAGGAGAGTGTGTTCCCCTGATTGTTTAATACACACAGGACATGTTACCAGGTGAACAGTACAAGTGAGGAGAGTGTGTTCCCCTGATCGTTTAGTATACACGGGACATGTTGCCAGGTGAACAGTATAAGTGAGGAGAGATTGTTACCCTGACTGTTTAGTACGCACGGGACATGTCACCAGGTGAACAGTATAAGTGAGGAGAGTGTGTTCCCCTGATGGTTTAACACGCACGGGACATGTTACCAGGTGAACAGTATAACTGATGAGAGTGTGTTCCCCTGATTGATTAACACGCAAGGGACATGTTACCACGTAAACAGTAAAAGTGAGGAGAGTGTGTTTCCCTGATGGTTTAATACACACGGGACATGTCACCAGGTGATCAGTATAAGTGAGGAGAGTGTGTTCCCCTGATGGTTTAATATACACGGGACATGTTATCAGGTGAACAGTATAAGTGAGGAGAGTGCTTTCCCCTGATGGTTTAATATACACGGGACATGTTACCAGGTGAACAGTATAAGTGAGGAGAGTGTGTTCCCCTGATGGTTTAATATACACGGGACATGTTATCAGGTGAACAGTATAAGTGAGGAGAGTGTGTTCCGCTGATGGTTTAATACACACGGGACATGTCACCAGGTGATCAGTATAAGTGAGCAGAGTGTGTTCCCCTGATTGTTAAATATACACGGGACACGTTACCAGGCGAACAGTATAAGTGAGGAGAGTGTGTTCCCCTGATGGTTTAATACACACGGGACATGTTACCAGGTGAACAGTATAAGTGAGGGGAGTGTGTTCCCCTGATGGTTTAATATACACGGGACATGTTACCAGGTGAACAGTATAAGTGAGGAGACTGTATTCCCCTGATGGTTTAATACACTCGGGACATGTTACCAGGGGAATAGTATAAGTGAGGAAATTGCGTTCCCCTGATGGTTTAATATACAAGGGACATGTTACCAGGTGAACAGTATAAGTGAGGAGAGTGTGTTCCCCTGATTGTTTAATACACATGGGACATGTTACCAGGTGAACAGTATAAGTGAGGAGAGTGTGTTCCCCTGATTGTTTTATACACACGGGACATGTCACGAGGTGAACAGTATAAGTGAGAAGAGTGTGTTTCCCTGATTGTTTAATAAGCACGGGACATGTTACCAGATGAACAGTATAAGTGAAGAGAGTGTGTTCCCCTGATGGTTTAATATACACGGGACATGTTACCAGGTGAACAATATAAGTGAGGAGAGTGTGTTCCCCTGACGGTTTAATATACACGGGACATGTTACCAGGTGAACAGAATTAGTGAGGAGAGTGGGTTCCTCTGATTGTTTAATACACACGGGACATGTTACCAGGTGAACTCTATAAGTGAGGAGAGTGTGTTCCCCTGATGGTTTAATATACACAGGACATGTTACCAGTTGAACAGTATAAGTGAGGAGAGTGTGTTCCCCTGACGGTTTAATATACACGGGACATGTTACCAGGTGAACAGTATAAGTGAGGAGATTGTGTTCCCCTGATGGTTTAATATACACGGGACATGTTACCAGGTGAACAGTATAAGTGAGGAGAGAGTGTTCCCCTGATGGTTTAATACACACGGGACATGTCACGAGGTGAACAGTATAAGTGAGAAGAGTGTGTTTCCCTGATTGTTTAATAAGCACGGGACATGTTACCAGATGAACAGTATAAGTGAAGAGAGTGTGTTCCCCTGATGGTTTAATATACACGGGACATGTTACCAGGTGAACAATATAAGTGAGGAGAGTGTGTTCCCCTGACGGTTTAATATACACGGGACATGTTACCAGGTGAACAGAATTAGTGAGGAGAGTGGGTTCCTCTGATTGTTTAATACACACGGGACATGTTACCAGATGAACAGTATAAGTGAAGAGAGTGTGTTCCCCTGATGGTTTAATATACACGGGACATGTTACCAGGTGAACAATATAAGTGAGGAGAGTGTGTTCCCCTGACGGTTTAATATACACGGGACATGTTACCAGGTGAACAGTATAAGTGAGGAGAGTGTGTTCCCCTGATTGTTTAATAAGCACGGGACATGTTACCAGCTGAACAGTATAAGTGAAGAGAGTGTGTTCCCCTGATTGTTTAATACACACGGGACAAGTTTCCAGGTGAACAGTATAAGTGAGGAGAGTGGTTTCCCCTGATTGTTTAAGACACACGGGACATGTTACCAGGTGAACAGTATAAGTGAGGAGACTGTGTTCCACTGATGGTTTAATATACATGGGACATGTCACCAGTTGAACAGTATAAGTGAGGAGAGGGCTTTCCCCTGATGGTTTAATATACATGAGACATGTCACCAGGTGAACAGTATAAGTGAGGAGAATGTGTTCCCCTGATGGTTTAAAACACACGAGACATGTCAACAGGTGAACAGTAAAAGTGAAGAGAGTGAGTTCCCCTGATTGTTTAATACGCACGGGACATGTCACCAGGTGAACAGTATAAGTGAGGAGAGTGTGTTCCCCTGATTGTTTAATACGCACGGGACATGTCACCAGGTGAACAGTATATGTGAGGAGAGAGTGTTTCCCTGATTGTTTAATGCACACGGGACATGTGACAAGGTGAACAGTATAAGTGAGGAGAGTGTGTTCCCCTGATTGTTTAATATACACCGGACATGTTACCAGGTGAACAGTATAAGTGAGGAGAGAGTGTTCCCCTGATGGTTTAATAGACACGGGACATGTCACCAGGTGAACAGTATAAGTGAGGAGAGTGTGTTCCCCTGATTGTTTAATACGCACGGGACATGTTACCAGGTGAACAGAATAGTGAGGAGAGTGTTTTCCCATGATGGTTTAATATGCACAGGACATGTTAACAGGTGTACAGTATAAGTGAGGAGAGTGTGTTCCCCTGATTGTTTAAAACACACAGGACATGTTACCAGGTGAACAGAATAGTGAGGAGAGTGTTTTCCCATGATGGTTTAATGCACACGGGACATGTCAACAGGTGAACAGTATCAGTGAGGAGAGTGTGTTCCCCTGATGGTTTAATAGACACGGGACATGTTACCAGGTGAACAGTATAAGTGAGGAGAGTGTGTTCCCCTGATTGTTTAATACACACAGGACATGTTACCAGGTGAACAGAATAGTGAGGAGAGTGTTTTCCCATGATGGTTTAATGCACACGGGACATGTCAACAGGTGAACAGTATCAGTGAGGAGAGTGTGTTCCCCTGATGGTTTAATAGACACGGGACATGTTACCAGGTGAACAGTATAAGTGCGGAGAGTGTGTACCTCTGATGGTTTAATATACACGGGACATGTTACCAGGTGAACAGAAAAAGTGAGGAGAGTGTGTTCCCCTGATTGTTTAATACTCACGGGACATGTTGCCAGGTGAACAGTATAAGTGAGGAGAGTGTGTTCCCCTGATGGTTTAATACACACGGGACATGTTACCAGGTGAACTGTATAAGTGAGGATAGTGTGTTCCCCTGATGGTTTAACATACACACGACATGATACCTGGTGAACAGTAGAAGTGAGGAGAGTGTGTTCCTCTGATGGTTTAATATACACGGGACATGTCACCAGGTGAACAGTATAAGTGCGGAGAGTGTGTACCTCTGATGGTTTAATATACACGGGACATGTTACCAGGTGAACAGAAAAAGTGAGGAGAGTGTGTTCCCCTGATTGTTTAATACTCACGGGACATGTTGCCAGGTGAACAGTATAAGTGAGGAGAGTGTGTTCCCCTGATGGTTTAATACACACGGGACATGTTACCAGGTGAACAGTATAAGTGCGGAGAGTGTGTACCTCTGATGGTTTAATATACACGGGACATGTTACCAGGTGAACAGAAAAAGTGAGGAGAGTGTGTTCCCCTGATTGTTTAATACTCACGGGACATGTTGCCAGGTGAACAGTATAAGTGAGGAGAGTGTGTTCCCCTGATGGTTTAATACACACGGGACATGTTACCAGGTGAACTGTATAAGTGAGGATAGTGTGTTCCCCTGATGGTTTAATATACACGGGACATGTTACCAGCTGAACAGTATAAGTGAGGAGACTGTGTTCCCCTGATGGTTTAACACGCACGGGACATGTTACCAGGTGAACAGTATAAGTGAGGAGAGTGTGTTCCCCTGATTGTTTATTACACACGGGACATGTCACTCGTGAACAGTATAAGTGAGGAGAGTTTGTTCCCCTGATGGTTTAACACGCACGGGACATGTTACCAGGTGAACAGTATAAGTGAGGATAGTGTGTTCCCCTGATGGTTTAATATACACGGGACATGTTACCAGGTGAACAGTATAAGTGAGGAGACTGTATTCCCCTGATGGTTTAATATACACGGGACATGTTACCAGGTGAACAATATAAGTGAGGAGAGTGTGTTCCCTTGATTGTTTAATACACTCGGGACATGTTACCAGGTGAACAGTATAAGTGAGGAGAGTGTGTTCCACTGATTGTTTAATACTCACGGGACATGTTACCAGGTGAACAGTATAAGTGAGGAGAGTGTGTTCCCTTGATTGTTTAATACACACGGGACATGTTACCAGGTGAACAGTATAAGTGAGGAGAGTGTGTTCCCTTGATTGTTTAATACACACGGGACATGTTACCAGGTGAACAGTATAAGTGAGGGGAGTGTCTTCCCCTTATGGTTTAATACTGACAAGACATGCCACCAGATGAACAGTATAAGTGAGGAGACTGAGTTCCCCTGATTGTTTAATACACACGGGACATGTTACCAGGTGAACAGTATAAGTGAGGAGAGTGTGTTCCCTTGATTGTTTAATACTCACGGGACATGTTACCAGGTGAACAGTATAAGTGAGGAGAGTGTGTTCCCTTGATTGTTTAATACACACGGGACATGTTACCAGGTGAACAGTATAAGTGAGGGGAGTGTCTTCCCCTTATGGTTTAATACTGACAAGACATGCCACCAGATGAACAGTATAAGTGAGGAGACTGAGTTCCCCTGATTGTTTAATACACACGGGACATGTTACCAGGTGAACAGTATAAGTGAGGAGAGTGTGTTCCCCTGATGGTTTAATACACACGGGACATGTCACCTGGTGAACAGGATAAGTGAGGAGAATGTGTTCCCCTGATGGTTTAATATTCACTGGACATGTTACCAGATGAACAGTCTAAGTGAGGAGAGCGTGTTCCCCTGATGGTTTAATATGCACGGGACATGTTACCAGGTGAACAGTATAAGTGAGGATAGTGTGTGCCCCTCATGCTTTAATACACCCGGGACATGTCACCAGATGAACAGTATAAGTGAGGAGAGTTTGTTCCCCTGATGGTTTAACACGCACGGGACATGTTACCAGGTGAACAGTATAAGTGAGGATACTGTGTGCCCCTGATGCTTTAATACACCCGGGACATGTTACCAGGTGAACAGTAGAAGTGAGGAGAGTGTGTTCCCCTGATTGTTTAATACACACGGGACATGTTACCAGGTGAACAGTATAAGTGAGGAGAGTGTGTTCCCCTGATTGTTTAATACACACGGGACATGTTACCAGGTGAACAGTATAAGTGAGGAGAGTGAGTCCCCCTGATTGTTTAAAAAACACGGGACATGTTACCAGATGAACAGTATAAGTGAAGAGAGTGTGTTCCCCTGATTGTTTAATACACACGGGACATGTTACCAGGTGAACAGTATAAGTGAGGAGAGTGTGTTCCCCTGATTGTTTTATACACACGGGACATGTTGCCAGGTGAACAGTATAAGTGAGGAGAGTGTGTTCCCCTGATTGTTTAATACACACGGGACATGTCACCAGGTGAACAGCATAAGTGAGGAGAGTGTGTTCCCCTGACTGTTTAATGCACACGGTACATGTCACCAGTTGAACAGAATAAGTGAGGAGATTGTGTTCCCCTGATTGTTTATGACACACGGGACATGTCACCTGGTGAACAGTATAAGTGAGGAGAGTTTGTTCCCCTGATGGTTTAACACGCACGGGACATGTTACCAGTTGAACAGTATAAGTGAGGATAGTGTGTGCCCCTGATGGTTTAATATACACGGGACATGTTAGCAGGTGAACAGTATAAGTGAGGAGAATGTGTTCCCCTGATGGTTTAATATACACCGGACATGTTACCAGGTGAGCAGTATAAGTGAGGAGAGTGTGTTCCCCTGATTGTTTAATACTCACGGGACATGTTACCAGGTGAACAGTATAAGTGAGGACACTGTGTTCCCCTGATGCTTTAATACACCCGGGACATGTTACCAGGTGAACAGTATAAGTGAGGAGAGTGTGATCCAATGATTGTTTAATACTGACGGGATGTGTCACCAGGTGAGGAGTAGAAGTGAGGAGAGTGTGTTCCCCTGATGGTTTAATATACGCGGGACATGTCACCAGGTGAACAGAATAAGTGAGGAGACGGTATTCGCCTGATGGTTTAATACACACGGGTCACGTCACCAGGTGAACTCTATAAGTGAGGAGAGTGTGTTCCCCTTATTCTTTAATAAACACGGGACATGTCACCAGGTGAACAGTATAAGTGAAGAGAGTGTGTTCCCCTGATGGTTTAATGCACACGGGACATGTCACCAGTTGAACAGAATAAGTGAGGAGAATGTGTTCCCCTGATTGTTTAATACACACGACACATGTTACCAGGTGAACAGTATAAGTGAGGAGAGTGTGTTCCCCTTATTGTTTAATAAACACGGGACATGTCACCAGGTGAACAATATAAGTGAGGAGAGTGTGATCCCCTGATTGTTCATTGCACACGGGACAAGTTAGCAGGTGAACAGTATATGTGAGGAGAATGTGTTCCCCTGATTGTTTAATACACACGGGACATGTTACCAGGTGAACTCTATAAGTGAGGAGAGTGTGTTCCCCTTATTGTTTAATAAACACGGGACATGTCACCAGGTGAACAATATAAGTGAGGAGAGTGTGTTCCCCTGATGGTTTAATATACACGGGAGATGTTACCAGATGAACAGTATAAGTGAAGAGAGTGTGTTCCCCTGATTGTTTAATACACACGGGACATGTTACCAGGTGAACAGTATAAGTGAGGAGAGTGTGTTCCCCTGATTGTTTTATACACACGGGACATGTTACCAGGTGATCAGTAGAAGTGAGGAGAGTGTGTTCCCCTGATTGTTTAATACACACGGGACATGTCACCAGGTGAACAGTATAAGTGAGGAGAGTGTGTTCCCCTGATTGTTTAATACACACGGGACATGTCACCAGTTGAACAGAATTAGTGAGGAGAGTGGGTTCCTCTGATTGTTTAATACACACGGGACATGTTACCAGGTGAACTCTATAAGTGAGGAGAGTGTGTTCCCCTTATTGTTTAATAAACACGGGACATGTCACCAGGTGAACAGTATAAGTGAGGAGATTGTGTTCCCCTGATGGTTTAATATACACAGGACATGTGACCAGGTGAACAGTATAAGTGAGGAGAGTGTGTTCCCCTGACGGTTTAATATACACGGGACATGTTACCAGATGAACAGTATAAGTGAGGAGATTGTGTTCCCCTGATGGTTTAATATACACGGGACATGTTACCAGGTGAACAGTATAAGTGAAGAGAGTGTGTTCCCTTGATTGTATAATACACACGGGACATGTTACCAGGTGAACAGTATAAGTGAGGAGAGAGTGTTCCCCTGATGGTTTAATACACACGGGACATGTTTCCAGGTGAACAGTATAAGTGAGGAGAGTGTGTTCCCCTGATGGTTTAATATACACGCGACATGTTACCAGGTGAACAGTATAAAGCAAGAGAGTGTGTTGCCTGATTGTTTAATACACACGGGACATGTTACCAGCTGAACAGTATAAGTGAAGAGAGTGTGTTGCCTGATTGTTTAATACACACGGGACATGTTACCAGCTGAACAGTATAAGTGAAGAGAGTGTGTTGCCTGATTGTTTAATACGCACGGGACATGTAAGCAAGTGAACAGTATAAGTGAGGAGAGTGTGTTCCCCTGATTGTTTAATACACACGGGACATGATACCAGGTGAACAGTATAAGTGAGGAGAGTGTGTTCCACTGATTGTTTAATACACACGTGACATGTCAGCAATTGAACAGTATAAGTGAGGAGAGGGCTTTCCCCTGATGGTTTAATATACACGGGACATGTTACCAGGTGAACAGTTTAGTGAGGAGAGTGTGTTCCCCTGATGGTTAAACACGCACGGGACATGTTACCAGGTGAACAGTATAAGTGATGAGAGTGTGTTCCCCTGATTGATTAACACGCAAGGGACATGTTACCACGTAAACAGTATAAGTGAGGAGAGTGTGTTTCCCTGATGGTTTAATACACACGGGACATGTCACCAGGTGATCAGTATAAGTGAGGAGAGTGTGTTCCCATGATGGTTTAATATACACGGGACATGTTACCAGGTGAACAGTATAAGTGAGGAGAGTGCTTTCCCCTGATGGTTTAATATACACGGGACATGTTACCAGGTGAACAGTATAAGTGAGGAGAGTGTGTTCCGCTGATGGTTTAATATACACGGGACATGTTAGCAGGTGAACAGTATAAGTGAGGATTATGTGTTCCCCTGATTGTTAAATATACACGGGACACGTTACCAGGTGAACAGTATAAGTGAGGAGAGTGTGTTCCCCTGATGGTTTAATACACACGGGACATGTTACCAGGTGAACAGTATAAGTGAGGAGAGTGTGTTCCCCTGATGGTTTAATATACACGGGACATGTTACCAGGTGAACAGTATAAGTGAGGAGAGTGTGTTCCCCTGATTGTTTAATACTCACGGGACATGTTAGCAGGTGAACAGTATAAGTGAGGAGACTGTGTTCCCCTGATGCTTCAATACACCCGGGACATGTTACCAGGTGAACAGTATAAGTGAGGAGAGTGTGATCCAATGATTGTTTCATACTGACGGGATGTGTCACCAGGTGAAGAGTAGAAGTGAGGAGAGTGTGTTCCCCTGATGGTTTAATATACGCGGGACATGTTACCAGGTGAACAGCATAAGTGAAGAGAGTGTGTTCCCCTGATTGTTTTATACACGCGGGACCTGTTACCAGGTGAACAGTATAAGTGAGGAGAGTGTGTTCCCCTGATGGTTTAATATACATGGGACATGTTACCAGGTGAGCAGTATAAGTGAGGAGAGTGTGTTCCCCTGATTGTTTAATACACACGGGACATGTTACCAGGTGAACAGTATAAGTGAGGAGAGTGTGTTCCCCTGATGGTTTAATATACATGGGACATGTTACCAGGAGAACAGTATAAGTGAGGAGAGTGAGATCCCCTGATGGTTTAAAACAAACAGGACATGTCAACAGGTGAACAGTATAAGTGAGGAGAGTGTGTTCCCCTGATTGTTTAATACACACAGGGCATGTTACCAGGTGAACAGTACAAGTGAGGAGAGTGTGTTCCCCTGATCGTTTAGTATACACGGGACATGTTGCCAGGTGAACAGTATAAGTGAGGAGAGATTGTTACCCTGACTGTTTAGTACGCACGGGACATGTCACCAGGTGAACAGTATAAGTGAGGAGAGTGTGTTCCCCTGATGGTTTAACACGCACGGGACATGTTACCAGGTGAACAGTATAACTGATGAGAGTGTGTTCCCCTGATTGATTAACACGCAAGGGACATGTTACCACGTAAACAGTATAAGTGAGGAGAGTGTGTTTCCCTGATGGTTTAATACACACGGGACATGTCACCAGGTGATCAGTATAAGTGAGGAGAGTGTGTTCCCCTGATGGTTTAATATACACTGGACATGTTATCAGGTGAACAGTATAAGTGAGGAGAGTGCTTTCCTCTGATGGTTTAATATACACGGGACATGTTACCAGGTGAACAGTATAAGTGAGGAGAGTGTGTTCCCCTGATGGTTTAATATACACGGGACATGTTATCAGGTGAACAGTATAAGTGAGGAGAGTGTGTTCCGCCGATGGTTTAATACACACGGGACATGTCACCAGGTGATCAGTATAAGTGAGCAGAGTGTGTTCCCCTGATTGTTAAATATACACGGGACACGTTACCAGGCGAACAGTATAAGTGAGGAGAGTGTGTTCCCCTGATGGTTTAATACACACGGGACATGTTACCAGGTGAACAGTATAAGTGAGGAGAGTGTGTTCCCCTGATGGTTTAATATACACGGGACATGTTACCAGGTGAACAGTATAAGTGAGGAGACTGTATTCCCCTGATGGTTTAATACACACGGGACATGTTACCAGGTGAATAGTATAAGTGAGGAAATTGTGTTCCCCTGATGGTTTAATATACAAGGGACATGTTACCAGGTGAACAGTATAAGTGAGGAGAGTGTGTTCCCCTGATTGTTTAATACACACGGGACATGTTACCAGGTGAACAGTATAAGTGAGGAGAGTGTGTTCCCCTGATTGTTTTATACACACGGGACATGTCACCAGGTGAACAGTATAAGTGAGAAGAGTGTGTTTCCCTGATTGTTTAATAAGCACGGGACATGTTACCAGATGAACAGTATAAGTGAAGAGAGTGTGTTCCCCTGATGGTTTAATATACACGGGACATGTTACCAGGTGAACAGTATAATTGAGGAGAGTGTGTTCCCCTGACGGTTTAATATACACGGGACATGTTACCAGGTGAACAGAATTAGTGAGGAGAGTGGGTTCCTCTGATTGTTTAATACACACGGGACATGTTACCAGGTGAACTCTATAAGTGAGGAGAGTGTGTTCCCCTGATGGTTTAATATACACAGGAAATGTTACCAGGTGAACAGTATAAGTGAGGAGAGTGTGTTCCCCTGACGGTTTAATATACACGGGACATGTTACCAGGTGAACAGTATAAGTGAGGAGATTGTGTTCCCCTGATGGTTTAATATACACGGGACATGTTACCAGGTGAACAGTATAAGTGAGGAGAGAGTGTTCCCCTGATGGTTTAATACACACGAGACATGTTTCCAGTTGAACAGTATAAGTGAGGAGAGTGTGTTCCCCTGATTGTTTAATACACACGGGACATGTTACCAGGTGAACAGTATAAGTGAGGAGAGTGTGTTCCCCTGATTGTTTAATAAGCACGGGACATGTTACCAGCTGAACAGTATAAGTGAAGAGAGTGTGTTCCCCTGATTGTTTAATACACACGGGACAAGTTTCCAGGTGAACAGTATAAGTGAGGAGAGTGCTTTCCCCTGATTGTTTAAGACACACGGGACATGTTACCAGGTGAACAGTATAAGTGAGGAGACTGTGTTCCACTGATGGTTTAATATACATGGGACATGTCACCAGTTGAACAGCATAAGTGAGGAGAGGGCTTTCCCCTGATGGTTTAATATACATGAGACATGTCACCAGGTGAACAGTATAAGTGATGAGAGTGTGTTCCCCTGATGGTTTAATATTCACGGGACATGTCACCAGGTGAACAGTATAAGTGAGGAGAATGTGTTCCCCTGATGGTTTAAAACACACGAGACATGTCAACAGGTGAACAGTAAAAGTGAAGAGAGTGAGTTCCCCTGATGGTTTAATACACACGGGACATGTAAGCAAGTGAACAGTATAAGTGAGGAGAGTGTGTTCCCCTGATTGTTTAATACACACGGGACATGATTCCAGGTGAACAGTATAAGTGAGGAGAGTGTGTTCCCCTGATGGTTTAATATACATGGGACTTGTTACCAGGTGAACAGTATAAGTGAGGAGAGTGTGTTCCCCTGATGGTTTAATATACACGGGACATGTTTCCAGGAGAACAATATAAATTAGGAGAGTGTGTTCCCCTGATCGTTTAGTATACACGGGACATGTTGCCAGGTGAACAGTATAAGTGAGGAGAGATTGTTACCCTGATGGTTTAATATACACGGGACATGTTACCAGGTGAACAGTATAAGTGAGCAGAGTGTGTTCCCCTGATTGTTAAATATACAAGGGACACGTTACCAGGCGAACAGTATAAGTGAGGAGAGTGTGTTCCCCTGATGGTTTAATATACACGGGACATGTTAGCAGGTGAACAGTATAAGTGAGGATTATGTGTTCCCCTGATGGTTTAATATACACGGGACATGTTACCAGGTGAACAGTATAAGTGAGCAGAGTGTGTTCCCCTGATTGTTAAATAGACAAGGGACACGTTACCAGGCGAACAGTATAAGTGAGGAGAGTGTGTTCCCCTGATGGTTTAATATACACGGGACATGTTAGCAGGTGAACAGTATAAGTGAGGATTATGTGTTCCCCTGATGGTTTAATATACACGGGACATGTTACCAGGTGAACAGTATAAGTGAGCAGAGTGTGTTCCCCTGATTGTTTAATACACACGGGACATGATACCAGGTGAACAGTATAAGTGAGGAGAGTGTGTTCCCCTGATTGTTTAATACATACGTGACATGTCAGCAATTGAACAGTATAAGTGAGGAGAGGGCTTTCCCCTGATGGTTTAATATACACGGGACATGTTACCAGGTGAACAGTTTAGTGAGGAGAGTGTGTTCCCCTGATGGTTAAACACGCACGGGACATGTTACCAGGTGAACAGTATAAGTGATGAGAGTGTGTTCCCCTGATTGATTAACACGCAAGGGACATGTTACCACGTAAACAGTATAAGTGAGGAGAGTGTGTTTCCCTGATGGTTTAATACACACGGGACATGTCACCAGGTGATCAGTATAAGTGAGGAGAGTGTGTTCCCATGATGGTTTAATATACACGGGACATGTTACCAGGTGAACAGTATAAGTGAGGAGAGTGCTTTCCCCTGATGGTTTAATATACACGGGACATGTTACCAGGTGAACAGTATAAGTGAGGAGAGTGTGTTCCGCTGATGGTTTAATATACACGGGACATGTTACCAGGTGAACAGTATAAGTGAGGAGACGGTATTCCCCTGATGGTTTAATATACACGGGACATGTTAGCAGGTGAACAGTATAAGTGAGGATTATGTGTTCCCCTGATGGTTTAATATACACGGGACATGTTAGCAGGTGAACAGTATAAGTGAGGATTATGTGTTCCCCTGATTGTTAAATATACACGGGACACGTTACCAGGTGAACAGTATAAGTGAGGAGAGTGTGTTCCCCTGATGGTTTAATACACACGGGACATGTTACCAGGTGAACAGTATAAGTGAGGAGAGTGTGTTCCCCTGATGGTTTAATATACACGGGACATGTTACCAGGTGAACAGTATAAGTGAGGAGAGTGTGTTCCCCTGATTGTTTAATACTCACGGGACATGTTAGCAGGTGAACAGTATAAGTGAGGAGACTGTGTTCCCCTGATGCTTCAATACACCCGGGACATGTTACCAGGTGAACAGTATAAGTGAGGAGAGTGTGATCCAATGATTGTTTCATACTGACGGGATGTGTCACCAGGTGAAGAGTAGAAGTGAGGAGAGTGTGTTACCCTGATGGTTTAATATACGCGGGACATGTTACCAGGTGAACAGCATAAGTGAAGAGAGTGTGTTCCCCTGATTGTTTTATACACGCGGGACCTGTTACCAGGTGAACAGTATAAGTGAGGAGAGTGTGTTCCCCTGATGGTTTAATATACATGGGACATGTTACCAGGAGAACAGTATAAGTGAGGAGAGTGAGATCCCCTGATGGTTTAAAACAAACAGGACATGTCAACAGGTGAACAGTATAAGTGAGGAGAGTGTGTTCCCCTGATTGTTTAATACACACAGGACATGTTACCAGGTGAACAGTACAAGTGAGGAGAGTGTGTTCCCCTGATCGTTTAGTATACACGGGAGATGTTGCCAGGTGAACAGTATAAGTGAGGAGAGATTGTTACCCTGACTGTTTAGTACGCACGGGACATGTCACCAGGTGAACAGTATAAGTGAGGAGAGTGTGTTCCCCTGATGGTTTAACACGCACGGGACATGTTACCAGGTGAACAGTATAACTGATGAGAGTGTGTTCCCCTGATTGATTAACACGCAAGGGACATGTTACCACGTAAACAGTATAAGTGAGGAGAGTGTGTTTCCCTGATGGTTTAATACACACGGGACATGTCACCAGGTGATCAGTATAAGTGAGGAGAGTGTGTTCCCCTGATGGTTTAATATACACGGGACATGTTATCAGGTGAACAGTATAAGTGAGGAGAGTGCTTTCCCCTGATGGTTTAATATACACGGGACATGTTACCAGGTGAACAGTATAAGTGAGGAGAGTGTGTTCCCCTGATGGTTTAATATACACGGGACATGTTATCAGGTGAACAGTATAAGTGAGGAGAGTGCTTTCCCCTGATGGTTTAATATACACGGGACATGTTACCAGGTGAACAGTATAAGTGAGGAGAGTGTGTTCCCCTGATGGTTTAATATACACGGGACATGTTATCAGGTGAACAGTATAAGTGAGGAGAGTGTGTTCCGCTGATGGTTTAATACACACGGGACATGTCACCAGGTGATCAGTATAAGTGAGCAGAGTGTGTTCCCCTGATTGTTAAATATACACGGGACACGTTACCAGGCGAACAGTATAAGTGAGGAGAGTGTGTTCCCCTGATGGTTTAATACACACGGGACATGTTACCAGGTGAACAGTATAAGTGAGGAGAGTGTGTTCCCCTGATGGTTTAATATACACGGGACATGTTACCAGGTGAACAGTATAAGTGAGGAGACTGTATTCCCCTGATGGTTTAATACACACGGGACATGTTACCAGGTGAATAGTATAAGTGAGGAAATTGTGTTCCCCTGATGGTTTAATATACAAGGGACATGTTACCAGGTGAACAGTATAAGTGAGGAGAGTGTGTTCCCCTGATTGTTTAATACACACGGGACATGTTACCAGGTGAACAGTATAAGTGAGGAGAGTGTGTTCCCCTGATTGTTTTATACACACGGGACATGTCACGAGGTGAACAGTATAAGTGAGAAGAGTGTGTTTCCCTGATTGTTTAATAAGCACCGGACATGTTACCAGATGAACAGTATAAGTGAAGAGAGTGTGTTCCCCTGATGGTTTAATATACACGGGACATGTTACCAGGTGAACAGTATAATTGAGGAGAGTGTGTTCCCCTGACGGTTTAATATACACGGGACATGTTACCAGGTGAACAGAATTAGTGAGGAGAGTGGGTTCCTCTGATTGTTTAATACACACGGGACATGTTACCAGGTGAACTCTATAAGTGAGGAGAGTGTGTTCCCCTGATGGTTTAATATACACAGGACATGTTACCAGGTGAACAGTATAAGTGAGGAGAGTGTGTTCCCCTGACGGTTTAATATACACGGGACATGTTACCAGGTGAACAGTATAAGTGAGGAGATTGTGTTCCCCTGATGGTTTAATATACACGGGACATGTTACCAGGTGAACAGTATAAGTGAGGAGAGAGTGTTCCCCTGATGGTTTAATACACACGGGACATGTTTCCAGGTGAACAGTATAAGTGAGGAGAGTGTGTTCCCCTGATTGTTTAATACACACGGGACATGTTACCAGGTGAACAGTATAAGTGAGGAGAGTGTGTTCCCCTGATTGTTTAATAAGCACGGGACATGTTACCAGCTGAACAGTATAAGTGAAGAGAGTGTGTTCCCCTGATTGTTTAATACACACGGGACAAGTTTCCAGGTGAACAGTATAAGTGAGGAGAGTGCTTTCCCCTGATTGTTTAAGACACACGGGACATGTTACCAGTTGAACAGTATAAGTGAGGAGACTGTGTTCCACTGATGGTTTAATATACATGGGACATGTCACCAGTTGAACAGTATAAGTGAGGAGAGGGCTTTCCCCTGATGGTTTAATATACATGAGACATGTTACCAGGTGAACAGTATAAGTGAGGAGATTGTGTTCCCCTGATGGTTTAATATACACGGGACATGTTACCAGGTGAACAGTATAAGTGAGGAGAGAGTGTTCCCCTGATGGTTTAATACACACGGGACATGTTTCCAGGTGAACAGTATAAGTGAGGAGAGTGTGTTCCCCTGATTGTTTAATACACACGGGACATGTTACCAGGTGAACAGTATAAGTGAGGAGAGTGTGTTCCCCTGATTGTTTAATAAGCACGGGACATGTTACCAGCTGAACAGTATAAGTGAAGAGAGTGTGTTCCCCTGATTGTTTAATACACACGGGACAAGTTTCCAGGTGAACAGTATAAGTGAGGTGAGTGCTTTCCCCTGATTGTTTAAGACACACGGGACATGTTACCAGTTGAACAGTATAAGTGAGGAGACTGTGTTCCACTGATGGTTTAATATACATGGGACATGTCACCAGTTGAACAGTATAAGTGAGGAGAGGGCTTTCCCCTGATGGTTTAATATACATGAGACATGTCACCAGGTGAACAGTATAAGTGATGAGAGTGTGTTCCCCTGATGGTTAAATATTCACGGGACATGTCACCAGGTGAACAGTATAAGTGAGGAGAATGTGTTCCCCTGATGGTTTAAAACACACGAGACATGTCAACAGGTGAACAGTAAAAGTGAAGAGAGTGAGTTCCCCTGATGGTTTAATACACACGGGACATGTAAGCAAGTGAACAGTATAAGTGAGGAGAGTGTGTTCCCCTGATTGTTTAATACACACGGGACATGATTCCAGGTGAACAGTATAAGTGAGGAGAGTGTGTTCCCCTGATGGTTTAATATACATGGGACTTGTTACCAGGTGAACAGTATAAGTGAGGAGAGTGTGTTCCCCTGATGGTTTAATATACACGGGACATGTTCCCAGGTGAACAGTATAAGTGAGGAGAGTGCTTTCCCCTGATGGTTTAATATACACGGGACATGTTTCCAGGTGAACAATATAAATTAGGAGAGTGTGTTCCCCTGATCGTTTAGTATACACGGGACATGTTGCCAGGTGAACAGTATAAGTGAGGAGAGATTTTTACCCTGATGGTTTAATATACACGGGACATGTTACCAGGTGAACAGTATAAGTGAGCAGAGTGTGTTCCCCTGATTGTTAAATATACAAGGCACACGTTACCAGGCGAACAGTATAAGTGAGGAGAGTGTGTTCCCCTGATGGTTTAATATACACGGGACATGTTAGCAGGTGAACAGTATAAGTGAGGATTATGTGTTCCCCTGATGGTTTAATATACACGGGACATGTTACCAGGTGAACAGTATAAGTGAGCAGAGTGTGTTCCCCTGATTGTTAAATAGACAAGGGACACGTTACCAGGCGAACAGTATAAGTGAGGAGAGTGTGTTCCCCTGATGGTTTAATATACACGGGACATGTTAGCAGGTGAACAGTATAAGTGAGGATTATGTGTTCCCCTGATGGTTTAATATACACGGGACATGTTACCAGGTGAACAGTATAAGTGAGCAGAGTGTGTTCCCCTGATTGTTAAATATACACTGGACACGTTACCAGGCGAACAGTATAAGTGCGGAGAGTGTGTTCCCCTGATGGTTTAATATACACGGGACATGTTACCAGGTGAACAGTATAAGTGAGCAGAGTGTGTTCCCCTGATTGTTAAATATACACGGGACATGTTACCAGGTGAACAGTATAAGTGAGGAGAGTGTGTTCCCCTGATGGTTTAATACACACGGGACATGTTACCAGGTGAACAGTATAAGTGAGGAGAGTGTGTTCCCCTGATGGTTTAATATACAAGGGACATGTTACCAGGTGAACAGTTTAAGTGAGGAGAGCGTGTTCCCCTGATTGTTTAATACACACGGGACATGTTACCAGGTGAACAGTATAAGTGAGGAGAGTGTGTTCCCCTGATGGTTTAATATACAAGGGACATGTCACCAGGTGAACAGTATAAGTGAGGAGAGTGTGTTCCCCTGATGGTTCAATACACACGGGACATGTTACCAGGTGAACAGTATAAGTGAGGAGAGTGTGTTCCCCTGATGGTTTAATATACAAGGGACATGTTACCAGGTGAACAGTTTAAGTGAGGAGAGTGTGTTCCCCTGATTGTTTAATACTCACGGGACATGTTAGCAGGTGAACAGTATAAGTGAGGAGAATGTGTACCCCTGATGGTTTAATATACACAGGACATGTTACCAGGTGAACAGTATAAGTGAGGGGACTGTATTCCCCTGATGGTTTAATATACACGGGACATGTTAGCAGTTGAACAGTATAAGTGAGGAGAATGTGTTCCCCTGATGGTTTAATATACACAGGACATGTTACCAGGAGAACAGTATAAGTGAGGAGAGTGAGATCCCCTGATGGTTTAAAACAAACAGGACATGTCAACAGGTGAACAGTATAAGTGAGGAGAGTGTGTTCCCCTGACTGTTTAATACACACGGGACATGTTACCAGGTGAACAGTATAAGTGAGGAGCGTGTGTTCCCCTGATTGTTTAATACGCACAGGTCATGTTACCAGGTGAACAGTATAAGTGAGGAGAGTGTGATCCCCTGATTGTTTAATACACACGGGACATGTTACCAGTTGAACAGTATAAGTGAGGAGACTGTATTCCCCTGATGGTTTAATATACACGGGACATGTTAGCATGTGAACAGTATAAGTGAGGAGAATGTGTTCCCCTGATGGTTTAATATACACAGGACATGTTACCAGGTGAACAGTATAAGTGAGGAGAATGTGTTCCCCTGATGGTTTAATATACACAGGACATGTTACCAGGTGAACAGTATAAGTGAGGAGAATGTGTTCCCCTGATTGTTTAATACACACAGGACATGTTACCAGGTGAACAGTATAAGTGAGGAGAGTGTGTTCCCCTGATTGTTTAATACACACGGGACATGTTACCAGGTGAACAGAATAAGTGAGGAGAGTGTGTTCCCCTGATTGTTTAATACACACAGGACATGTTACCAGGTGAACAGTATAAGTGAGAAGAGTGTGTTTCCCTGATTGTTTAATAAGCACGGGACATGTCACCAGGTGAACAGTATAAGTGAAGAGAGTGTGTTCCCCTGATTGTTTAATACACACGGGACATGTTACCAGGTGAACAGTACAAGTGAGAAGAGTGTGTTTCCCAGATTGTTTAATACACACGGGACATGTTACCAGGTGAACAGTATAAGTGAGGAGAGTGTCTTCCCCTGATTGTTTCATACACACAGGACATGTTACCAGGTGTACAGTACAAGTGAGAAGAGTGTGTTTCCCTGATTGTTTAATAAGCACGGGACATGTCACCAGGTGAACAGTATAAGTGAAGAGAGTGTGTTCCCCTGATTGTTTAATACACACGGGACATGTTACCAGGTGAACAGTACAAGTGAGAAGAGTTTGTTTCCCTGATTGTTTAATAAGCACGGGACATGTCACCAGGTGAACAGTATAAGTGAGAAGAGTGTGTTTCCCTGATTGTTTAATACACACGGGACATGTTACCAGGTGAACAGTATAAGTGAGGAGAGTGTGTTCCCCTGATTGTTTAATACACACAGGACATGTTACCAGGTGAACAGTACAAGTGAGAAGAGTGTGTTTCCCTGATTGTTTAATAAGCACGGGACATGTCACCAGGTGAACAGTATAAGTGAAGAGAGTGTGTTTCCCTGATTGTTTAATACTCATGGGACATGTTACCAGCTGAACAGTTTAAGTTAGCAGAGTGTGTTCCCCTGATTGTTTAATACACACGGGACATGTCAATAGGTGAACAGTATAAGTGAGGAGAGTGTGTTCCCCTGATTGTTTAATAAACACGGGACTTGTTACCAGGTGAACAGTATAAGTTAGGAGAGGGCTTTCCCCTGATGGTTTAATATACACGAGACATGTCACCAGGTGAACAGTATAAGTGAGGAGAGTGTGTTCCCCTGATGGTTTAATATTCACGGGACATGTCACCAGGTGAACAGTATAAGTGAGAAGAGTCTGTTCCCCTGATGGTTTAATACACACGGGACATGTAAGCAAGTGAACAGTATAAGTGAGGAGAGTGTGTTCCCCTGATGGTTTAATATTCACGGGACATGTCACCAGGTGAACAGTATAAGTGAGGAGAGTGTGTTCCACTGAAGGCTTAATACGCACGGGACATGTCACCAGGTGAACAGTATAAGTGAGGAGAGTGTGTTCCCCTGATTGTTTAATACACACGTGACATGTCACCAATTGAACAGTAAAAGTGAGGAGAGGGCTTTCCCCTGATGGTTTAATATACATGGGACTTGTTACCAGGTGAACAGTATAAGTGAGGAGAGTGTGTTCCCCTGATGGTTTAATATACACGGGACATGTTCCCATTTGAACAGTATAAGTGAGGAGAGTGCTTTCCCCTGATGGTTTAATATACACGGGACATGTTTCCAGGTGAACAATATAAATTAGGAGAGTGTGTTCCCCTGATCGTTTAGTATACACGGGACATGTTGCCAGGTGAATAGTATAAGTGAGGAGAGATTGTTACCGTGACTGTTTAGTACGCACGGGACATGTCACCAGGTGAACAGTATAAGTGAGGAGAGTGTGTTCCCCTGACTGTTTAGTACGCACGGGACATGTCACCAGGTGAACAGTATAAGTGAGGAGAGTGTGTTCCCCTGATGGTTTAACACGCACGGGACATGTCACCAGGTGAACAGTATAAGTGATGAGAGTGTGTTCCCCTGATTGATTAACACGCAAGGGACATGTTACCACGTAAACAGTATAAGTGAGGAGAGTGTGTTTCCCTGATGGTTTAATACACACGGGACATGTCACCAGGTTATCAGTATAAGTGAGGAGAGTGTGTTCCCCTGATGGTTTAATATACACGGGACATGTTACCAGGTGAACAGTATAAGTGAGGAGAGTGCTTTCCCCTGATGGTTTAATATACACGGGACATGTTACCAGGTGAACAGTATAAGTGAGGAGAGTGTGTTCCGCTGATGGTTTAATATACACGGGACATGTTACCAGGTGAACAGTATAAGTGAGGAGACGGTATTCCCCTGATGGTTTAATATACACGGGACATGTTTAGCAGGTGAACAGTATAAGTGAGGATTATGTGTTCCCCTGATGGTTTAATATACACGGGACATGTCACCAGGTGAACAGTATAAGTGAGGAGAGTGTGTTCCCCTGATGGTTTGATATACACGGGACATGTTAGCAGGTGAACAGTATAAGTGAGGATTATGTGTTCCCCTGATGGTTTAATATACACGGGACATGTTACCAGGTGAACAGTATAAGTGAGGAGAGTGTGTTCCCCTGATGGTTTGATATACACTGGACACGTTACCAGGCGAACAGTATAAGTGCGGAGAGTGTGTTCCCCTGATGGTTTAATATACACGGGACATGTTACCAGGTGAACAGTATAAGTGAGCAGAGTGTGTTCCCCTGATTGTTAAATATACACGGGACATGTTACCAGGTGAACAGTATAAGTGAGGAGAGTGTGTTCCCCTGATTTTTTAATACTCACGGGACATGTTAGCAGGTGAACAGTATAAGTGAGGAGAGTGTGTTCCCCTGATTGTTTAATACTCACGGGACATGTTACCAGGTGAACAGTATAAGTGAGGAGACTGTGTTCCCCTGATGCTTCAATACACCCGGGACATGTTACCAGGTGAACAGTATAAGTGAGGAGAGTGTGATCCAATGATTGTTTCATACTGACGGGATGTGTCACCAGGTGAAGAGTAGAAGTGAGGAGAGTGTGTTCCCTGATGGTTTAATATACGCGGGACATGTTACCAGGTGAACAGCATAAGTGAAGAGAGTGTGTTCCCCTGATTGTTTTATACACACGGGACATGTTACCAGGTGAACAGTTTAAGTTAGCAGAGTGTGTTCCCCTGATTGTTTAATACACACGGGACATGTCACCAGGTGAACAGTATAAGTGAGGAGAGTGTGTTCCCCTGATTGTTTAATAAACACGGGACTTGTTACCAGGTGAACAGTATAAGTTAGGAGAGGGCTTTCCCCTGATGGTTTAATATACACGAGACATGTCACCAGGTGAACAGTATAAGTGAGGAGAGTGTGTTCCCCTGATGGTTTAATATTCACGGGACATGTCACCAGGTGAACAGTATAAGTGAGAAGAGTCTGTTCCCCTGATGGTTTAATACACACGGGACATGTAAGCAAGTGAACAGTATAAGTGAGGAGAGTGTGTTCCCCTGATGGTTTAATATTCACGGGACATGTCACCAGGTGAACAGTATAAGTGAGAAGAGTGTGTTCCCCTGATTGTTTAATACACACGGGACATGATACCAGGTGAACAGTATAAGTGAGGAGAGTGTGTTCCCCTGATTGTTTAATACACACGTGACATGTCACCAATTGAACAGTAAAAGTGAGGAGAGGGCTTTCCCCTGATGGTTTAATATACATGGGACTTGTTACCAGGTGAACAGTATAAGTGAGGAGAGTGTGTTCCCCTGATGGTTTAATATACACGGGACATGTTCCCATTTGAACAGTATAAGTGAGGAGAGTGCTTTCCCCTGATGGTTTAATATACACGGGACATGTTTCCAGGTGAACAATATAAATTAGGAGAGTGTGTTCCCCTGATCGTTTAGTATACACGGGACATGTTGCCAGGTGAATAGTATAAGTGAGGAGAGATTGTTACCCTGACTGTTTAGTACGCACGGGACATGTCACCAGGTGAACAGTATAAGTGAGGAGAGTGTGTTCCCCTGACTGTTTAGTACGCACGGGACATGTCACCAGGTGAACAGTATAAGTGAGGAGAGTGTGTTCCCCTGATGGTTTAACACGCACGGGACATGTCACCAGGTGAACAGTATAAGTGATGAGAGTGTGTTCCCCTGATTGATTAACACGCAAGGGACATGTTACCACGTAAACAGTATAAGTGAGGAGAGTGTGTTTCCCTGATGGTTTAATACACACGGGACATGTTACCAGGTGAACAGTATAAGTGAGGAGAGTGTGTTCCCCTGATTGTTTAATACACACGGGACATGTTACCAGGTGAACAGAATAAGTGAGGAGAGTGTGTTCCCCTGATTGTTTAATGCACACGGGACATGTCACCAGGTGATCAGTATAAGTGAGGAGAGTCTGTTCCCCTGATGGTTTAATATACACGGGACATGTTACCAGGTGAACAGTATAAGTGAGGAGAGTGTGTTCCCCTGATGGTTTAATATACACGGGACATGTTACCAGGTGAACAGTATAAGTGAGGAGACGGTATTCCCCTGATGGTTTAATATACACGGAACATGTTTAGCAGGTGAACAGTATAAGTGAGGATTATGTGTTCCCCTGATGGTTTAATATACACGGGACATGTCACCAGGTGAACAGTATAAGTGAGGAGAGTGTGTTCCCCTGATGGTTTGATATACAAGGGACATGTTAGCAGGTGAACAGTATAAGTGAGGATTATGTGTTCCCCTGATGGTTTAATATACACGGGACATGTTACCAGGTGAACAGTATAAGTGAGGAGAGTGTGTTCCCCTGATGGTTTGATATACACTGGACACGTTACCAGGCGAACAGTATAAGTGCGGAGAGTGTGTTCCCCTGATGGTTTAATATACACGGGACATGTTACCAGGTGAACAGTATAAGTGAGCAGAGTGTGTTCCCCTGATTGTTAAATATACACGGGACATGTTACCAGGTGAACAGTATAAGTGAGGAGAGTGTGTTCCCCTGATGGTTTAATACACACGGGACATGTTACCAGGTGAACAGTATAAGTGAGGAGAGTGTGTTCCCCTGATTTTTTAATACTCACGGGACATGTTAGCAGGTGAACAGTATAAGTGAGGAGAGTGTGTTCCCCTGATTGTTTAATACTCACGGGACATGTTACCAGGTGAACAGTATAAGTGAGGAGACTGTGTTCCCCTGATGCTTCAATACACCCGGGACATGTTACCAGGTGAACAGTATAAGTGAGGAGAGTGTGATCCAATGATTGTTTCATACTGACGGGATGTGTCACCAGGTGAAGAGTAGAAGTGAGGAGAGTGTGTTCCCTGATGGTTTAATATATGCGGGACATGTTACCAGGTGAACAGCATAAGTGAAGAGAGTGTGTTCCCCTGATTGTTTTATACACACGGGACATGTTACCAGGTGAACAGTATAAGTGAGGAGAGTGTGTTCCCCTGATGGTTTAATATACATGGGACATGTTACCAGGTGAACAGTATAAGTGAGGAGAGTGTGTTCCCCTGATGGTTTAATATACATGGGACATGTTACCAGGTGAACAGTATAAGTGAAGAGAGAGTGTTCCCCTGATTGTTTAATACACACAGGACATGTTACCAGGAGAACAGTATAAGTGAGGAGAGTGAGATCGCCTGATGGTTTAAAACAAACAGGACATGTCAACAGGTGAACAGTATAAGTGAGGAGAGTGTGTTCCCCTGACTGTTTAATACACACGGGACATGTTACCAGGTGAACAGTATAAGTGAGGAGCGTGTGTTCCCCTGATTGTTTAATACGCACGGGTCATGTTACCAGGTGAACAGTCTAAGTGAGGAGAGTGTGTTCCCCTGATTGTTTAATACACACGGGACATGTTACCAGGTGAACAGTATAAGTGAGGAGACTGTATTCCCCTGATGGTTTAATATACACGGGACATGTTAGCATGTGAACAGTATAAGTGAGGAGAATGTGTTCCCCTGATGGTTTAATATACACAGGACATGTTACCAGGTGAACAGTATAAGTGAGGAGAGTGTGTTCCCCTGATTGTTTAATACTCACGGGACATGTTACCAGGTGAACAGTATAAGTGAGGAGAGTGTGTTCCCCTGATGGTTTAATATTCACGGGACATGTTACCAGGTGAACAGTATAAGTGAGGAGAGTGTGTTCCCCTGATGGCTTAATATGCACGGGACATTTCACCAAGTGAACTGTATAAGTGAGGAGAGAGTGTTCCCTGATGATTTAATGCACACAGGACATGTTACCAGGTGAACAGTATAAGTGAGGAGAGAGTGTTCCACTGATGGTTTAATGCACACGGGACATGTTACCAGGTGAACAGTATAAGTGAGGAGAGTGCTTTCCCCTGATGGTTTAATATTCACGGGACATGTTACCAGGTGAACAGTATAAGTGAGGAGAGTGTGTTCCCCTGATGGTTTAACACGCACGGGACATGTCACCTGGTGAACAGTATAAGTGAGGAGAGTGTGTTCCCCTGATGGTTTAATATACACGGGACATGTTACCAGGTGAACAGTATAAGTGCGGAGAGCGTGTTCCCCTGATTGTTTAATACTCAAGGGACATGTTGACAGGTGAACAGTATAAGTGAGGAAACTGTGTTCCCCTGATGGTTTAACATGTTACCTGGTGAACTCTCTAAGTGAGGAGAGTGTGTTCCCCTGATGGTTTAATACACACGGGACATGTTACCAGGTGAACAGTATAAGTGAGGAGAGTGTGTTCCCCTGATGGTTTAATACACACGGGACATGTTACCAGGTGAACAGTATAAGTGAGGAGAGTGTGTTCCCCTGATGGTTTAATACACACGGGACTTGTTCGCAGGTGAACAGTATAAGTGAGGAGAGTGTGTTCCCCTGATTGTTTAATATTCACGGGACATGTTACCTGGTGAACTCTCTAAGTGAGGAGAGAGTGTTCCCCAGATTGTTTAATATACACAGGACATGTTACCAGGTGAACAGTATAAGTGAGGAGAGTGTGTTCCCCTGATGGTTTAATACACACGGGACATGTTACCAGGTGAACAGTATAAGTGAGGAGAGTGTGTTCCCCTGATGGTTTAATACACACTGGACATGTTACCAGGTGAACAGTATAAGTGAGGAGAGTGTGTTCCCCTGATGGTTTAATACACACTGGACATGTTACTAGGTGAACAGTATAAGTGAGGAGAGTGTGTTCCCCTGTTCGTTTAATACACACGGGACATGTTACCAGGTGAACAGTATAAGTGAGGAGAGTGTGTTCCCCTGATGGTTTAATACACACTGGACATGTTACCAGGTGAACAGTATAAGTGAGGAGAGTGTGTTCCCCTCATTGTTTAATACACACAGGACATGTCACCAGGTGAACAGTATAAGTGAGGAGAGTGTGTTCCCCTGATGGTTTAATACACACGGGCCATGTTACGAGGTGAACAGTATAAGTGAGGAGAGTGTGTTCCCCTGATGGTTTAATACACACGGGACATGTTACCAATTGAACAGTGTAAGTGAGGAGAGTGTGTTGCCCTGATGGTTTAATATACATGGGACATGTTACCAGGTGAACAGTATAAGAGAGGAGAGTGTGTTCCCCTGATTTTTTAATGCACACGGGACATGTCATCAGGTGAACTCTATAAGTGAAGAGAGTGTGTTCCCCTGATGGTTTAATACACACGGGACAAGTTCCCAGGTGAACAGTGTAAGTGAGGAGAGTTTTTTCCCCTGATTGTATAATATACACGGGACATGTTCCCAAGTGATCAGTGTAAGTGAGGACAGTGTGTTCACCTGATGGTTTAATATACATGGGACATGTTACCAGGTGAACAGTATAAGTGAGGAGAGTGTGTTCCCCTGATGGTTTAATATACATGGGACATGTTACCAGGTGAACAGTATAAGAGAGGAGAGTGTGTTCCCCTGATTGTTTAATACACACAGGACATGTCACCAGGTGAACAGTATAAGTGAGGAGACTGTGTTCCCCAGATTGGTTTAATATACACGGGACATGTTTCGAGGTGAACAGTGTAAGTGAGGAGAGTGTGTTCCCCTGATGGTTTAATATTCACGGGACATGTTACCAGGTGAACAGTATAAGTGAGGAGAGTGTGTTCCCCTGATGGTTTAACACGCACGGGACATGTCACCTGGTGAACAGTATAAGTGAGGAGAGTGTGTTCCCCTGATGGTTTAATATACACGGGACATGTTACCAGGTGAACAGTATAAGTGCGGAGAGCGTGTTCCCCTGATTGTTTAATACTCAAGGGACATGTTGACAGGTGAACAGTATAAGTGAGGAAACTGTGTTCCCCTGATGGTTTAACATGTTACCTGGTGAACTCTCTAAGTGAGGAGAGTGTGTTCCCCTGATGGTTTAATACACACGGGACATGTTACCAGGTGAACAGTATAAGTGAGGAGAGTGTGTTCCCCTGATGGTTTAATACACACGGGACATGTTACCAGGTGAACAGTATAAGTGAGGAGAGTGTGTTCCCCTGATGGTTTAATACACACGGGACTTGTTCGCAGGTGAACAGTATAAGTGAGGAGAGTGTGTTCCCCTGATTGTTTAATATTCACGGGACATGTTACCTGGTGAACTCTCTAAGTGAGGAGAGAGTGTTCCCCAGATTGTTTAATATACACAGGACATGTTACCAGGTGAACAGTATAAGTGAGGAGAGTGTGTTCCCCTGATGGTTTAATACACACGGGACATGTTACCAGGTGAACAGTATAAGTGAGGAGAGTGTGTTCCCCTGATGGTTTAATACACACTGGACATGTTACCAGGTGAACAGTATAAGTGAGGAGAGTGTGTTCCCCTGATGGTTTAATACACACTGGACATGTTACCAGGTGAACAGTATAAGTGAGGAGAGTGTGTTCCCCTGTTCGTTTAATACACACGGGACATGTTACCAGGTGAACAGTATAAGTGAGGAGAGTGTGTTCCCCTGATGGTTTAATACACACTGGACATGTTACCAGGTGAACAGTATAAGTGAGGAGAGTGTGTTCCCCTCATTGTTTAATACACACAGGACATGTCACCAGGTGAACAGTATAAGTGAGGAGAGTGTGTTCCCCTGATGGTTTAATACACACGGGCCATGTGACGAGGTGAACAGTATAAGTGAGCAGAGTGTGTTCCCCTGATGGTTTAATACACACGGGACATGTTACCAATTGAACAGTGTAAGTGAGGAGAGTGTGTTGCCCTGATGGTTTAATATACATGGGACATGTTACCAGGTGAACAGTATAAGAGAGGAGAGTGTGTTCCCCTGATTTTTTAATGCACACGGGACATGTCATCAGGTGAACTCTATAAGTGAAGAGAGTGTGTTCCCCTGATGGTTTAATACACACGGGACAAGTTCCCAGGTGAACAGTGTAAGTGAGGAGAGTTTTTTCCCCTGATTGTATAATATACACGGGACATGTTCCCAAGTGATCAGTGTAAGTGAGGACAGTGTGTTCACCTGATGGTTTAATATACATGGGACATGTTACCAGGTGAACAGTATAAGTGAGGAGAGTGTGTTCCCCTGATGGTTTAATATACATGGGACATGTTACCAGGTGAACAGTATAAGAGAGGAGAGTGTGTTCCCCTGATTGTTTAATACACACAGGACATGTCACCAGGTGAACAGTTTAAGTTAGCAGAGTGTGTTCCCCTGATTGTTTAATACACACGGGACATGTCACCAGGTGAACAGTATAAGTGAGGAGAGTGTGTTCCCCTGATTGTTTAATAAACACGGGACTTGTTACCAGGTGAACAGTATAAGTTAGGAGAGGGCTTTCCCCTGATGGTTTAATATACACGAGACATGTCACCAGGTGAACAGTATAAGTGAGGAGAGTGTGTTCCCCTGATGGTTTAATATTCACGGGACATGTCACCAGGTGAACAGTATAAGTGAGAAGAGTCTGTTCCCCTGATGGTTTAATACACACGGGACATGTAAGCAAGTGAACAGTATAAGTGAGGAGAGTGTGTTCCCCTGATGGTTTAATATTCACGGGACATGTCACCAGGTGAACAGTATAAGTGAGAAGAGTGTGTTCCCCTGATTGTTTAATACACACGGGACATGATACCAGGTGAACAGTATAAGTGAGGAGAGTGTGTTCCCCTGATTGTTTAATACACACGTGACATGTCACCAATTGAACAGTAAAAGTGAGGAGAGGGCTTTCCCCTGATGGTTTAATATACATGGGACTTGTTACCAGGTGAACAGTATAAGTGAGGAGAGTGTGTTCCCCTGATGGTTTAATATACACGGGACATGTTCCCATTTGAACAGTATAAGTGAGGAGAGTGCTTTCCCCTGATGGTTTAATATACACGGGACATGTTTCCAGGTGAACAATATAAATTAGGAGAGTGTGTTCCCCTGATCGTTTAGTATACACGGGACATGTTGCCAGGTGAATAGTATAAGTGAGGAGAGATTGTTACCCTGACTGTTTAGTACGCACGGGACATGTCACCAGGTGAACAGTATAAGTGAGGAGAGTGTGTTCCCCTGACTGTTTAGTACGCACGGGACATGTCACCAGGTGAACAGTATAAGTGAGGAGAGTGTGTTCCCCTGATGGTTTAACACGCACGGGACATGTCACCAGGTGAACAGTATAAGTGATGAGAGTGTGTTCCCCTGATTGATTAACACGCAAGGGACATGTTACCACGTAAACAGTATAAGTGAGGAGAGTGTGTTTCCCTGATGGTTTAATACACACGGGACATGTTACCAGGTGAACAGTATAAGTGAGGAGAGTGTGTTCCCCTGATTGTTTAATACACACGGGACATGTTACCAGGTGAACAGAATAAGTGAGGAGAGTGTGTTCCCCTGATTGTTTAATGCACACGGGACATGTCACCAGGTGATCAGTATAAGTGAGGAGAGTCTGTTCCCCTGATGGTTTAATATACACGGGACATGTTACCAGGTGAACAGTATAAGTGAGGAGAGTGTGTTCCCCTGATGGTTTAATATACACGGGACATGTTACCAGGTGAACAGTATAAGTGAGGAGACGGTATTCCCCTGATGGTTTAATATACACGGAACATGTTTAGCAGGTGAACAGTATAAGTGAGGATTATGTGTTCCCCTGATGGTTTAATATACACGGGACATGTCACCAGGTGAACAGTATAAGTGAGGAGAGTGTGTTCCCCTGATGGTTTGATATACAAGGGACATGTTAGCAGGTGAACAGTATAAGTGAGGATTATGTGTTCCCCTGATGGTTTAATATACACGGGACATGTTACCAGGTGAACAGTATAAGTGAGGAGAGTGTGTTCCCCTGATGGTTTGATATACACTGGACACGTTACCAGGCGAACAGTATAAGTGCGGAGAGTGTGTTCCCCTGATGGTTTAATATACACGGGACATGTTACCAGGTGAACAGTATAAGTGAGCAGAGTGTGTTCCCCTGATTGTTAAATATACACGGGACATGTTACCAGGTGAACAGTATAAGTGAGGAGAGTGTGTTCCCCTGATGGTTTAATACACACGGGACATGTTACCAGGTGAACAGTATAAGTGAGGAGAGTGTGTTCCCCTGATTTTTTAATACTCACGGGACATGTTAGCAGGTGAACAGTATAAGTGAGGAGAGTGTGTTCCCCTGATTGTTTAATACTCACGGGACATGTTACCAGGTGAACAGTATAAGTGAGGAGACTGTGTTCCCCTGATGCTTCAATACACCCGGGACATGTTACCAGGTGAACAGTATAAGTGAGGAGAGTGTGATCCAATGATTGTTTCATACTGACGGGATGTGTCACCAGGTGAAGAGTAGAAGTGAGGAGAGTGTGTTCCCTGATGGTTTAATATATGCGGGACATGTTACCAGGTGAACAGCATAAGTGAAGAGAGTGTGTTCCCCTGATTGTTTTATACACACGGGACATGTTACCAGGTGAACAGTATAAGTGAGGAGAGTGTGTTCCCCTGATGGTTTAATATACATGGGACATGTTACCAGGTGAACAGTATAAGTGAGGAGAGTGTGTTCCCCTGATGGTTTAATATACATGGGACATGTTACCAGGTGAACAGTATAAGTGAAGAGAGAGTGTTCCCCTGATTGTTTAATACACACAGGACATGTTACCAGGAGAACAGTATAAGTGAGGAGAGTGAGATCGCCTGATGGTTTAAAACAAACAGGACATGTCAACAGGTGAACAGTATAAGTGAGGAGAGTGTGTTCCCCTGACTGTTTAATACACACGGGACATGTTACCAGGTGAACAGTATAAGTGAGGAGCGTGTGTTCCCCTGATTGTTTAATACGCACGGGTCATGTTACCAGGTGAACAGTCTAAGTGAGGAGAGTGTGTTCCCCTGATTGTTTAATACACACGGGACATGTTACCAGGTGAACAGTATAAGTGAGGAGACTGTATTCCCCTGATGGTTTAATATACACGGGACATGTTAGCATGTGAACAGTATAAGTGAGGAGAATGTGTTCCCCTGATGGTTTAATATACACAGGACATGTTACCAGGTGAACAGTATAAGTGAGGAGAGTGTGTTCCCCTGATTGTTTAATACTCACGGGACATGTTACCAGGTGAACAGTATAAGTGAGGAGAGTGTGTTCCCCTGATGGTTTAATATTCACGGGACATGTTACCTTTTGAACAGTATAAGTGAGGAGAGTGTGTTCCCCTGATGGTTTAATATGCACGGGACATTTCACCAAGTGAACTGTATAAGTGAGGAGAGAGTGTTCCCTGATGATTTAATGCACACAGGACATGTTACCAGGTGAACAGTATAAGTGAGGAGAGAGTGTTCCACTGATGGTTTAATGCACACGGGACATGTTACCAGGTGAACAGTATAAGTGAGGAGAGTGCTTTCCCCTGATGGTTTAATATTCACGGGACATGTTACCAGGTGAACAGTATAAGTGAGGAGAGTGTGTTCCCCTGATGGTTTAACACGCACGGGACATGTCACCTGGTGAACAGTATAAGTGAGGAGAGTGTGTTCCCCTGATGGTTTAATATACACGGGACATGTTACCAGGTGAACAGTATAAGTGCGGAGAGCGTGTTCCCCTGATTGTTTAATACTCAAGGGACATGTTGACAGGTGAACAGTATAAGTGAGGAAACTCTGTTCCCCTGATGGTTTAACATGTTACCTGGTGAACTCTCTAAGTGAGGAGAGTGTGTTCCCCTGATGGTTTAATACACACGGGACATGTTACCAGGTGAACAGTATAAGTGAGGAGAGTGTGTTCCCCTGATGGTTTAATACACACGGGACATGTTACCAGGTGAACAGTATAAGTGAGGAGAGTGTGTTCCCCTGATGGTTTAATACACACGGGACTTGTTCGCAGGTGAACAGTATAAGTGAGGAGAGTGTGTTCCCCTGATTGTTTAATATTCACGGGACATGTTACCTGGTGAACTCTCTAAGTGAGGAGAGAGTGTTCCCCAGATTGTTTAATATACACAGGACATGTTACCAGGTGAACAGTATAAGTGAGGAGAGTGTGTTCCCCTGATGGTTTAATACACACGGGACATGTTACCAGGTGAACAGTATAAGTGAGGAGAGTGTGTTCCCCTGATGGTTTAATACACACTGGACATGTTACCAGGTGAACAGTATAAGTGAGGAGAGTGTGTTCCCCTGATGGTTTAATACACACTGGACATGTTACTAGGTGAACAGTATAAGTGAGGAGAGTGTGTTCCCCTGTTCGTTTAATACACACGGGACATGTTACCAGGTGAACAGTATAAGTGAGGAGAGTGTGTTCCCCTGATGGTTTAATACACACTGGACATGTTACCAGGTGAACAGTATAAGTGAGGAGAGTGTGTTCCCCTCATTGTTTAATACACACAGGACATGTCACCAGGTGAACAGTATAAGTGAGGAGAGTGTGTTCCCCTGATGGTTTAATACACACGGGCCATGTTACGAGGTGAACAGTATAAGTGAGGAGAGTGTGTTCCCCTGATGGTTTAATACACACGGGACATGTTACCAATTGAACAGTGTAAGTGAGGAGAGTGTGTTGCCCTGATGGTTTAATATACATGGGACATGTTACCAGGTGAACAGTATAAGAGAGGAGAGTGTGTTCCCCTGATTTTTTAATGCACACGGGACATGTCATCAGGTGAACTCTATAAGTGAAGAGAGTGTGTTCCCCTGATGGTTTAATACACACGGGACAAGTTCCCAGGTGAACAGTGTAAGTGAGGAGAGTTTTTTCCCCTGATTGTATAATATACACGGGACATGTTCCCAAGTGATCAGTGTAAGTGAGGACAGTGTGTTCACCTGATGGTTTAATATACATGGGACATGTTACCAGGTGAACAGTATAAGTGAGGAGAGTGTGTTCCCCTGATGGTTTAATATACATGGGACATGTTACCAGGTGAACAGTATAAGAGAGGAGAGTGTGTTCCCCTGATTGTTTAATACACACAGGACATGTCACCAGGTGAACAGTATAAGTGAGGAGACTGTGTTCCCCTGATGGTTTAATATACACGGGACATGTTTCGAGGTGAACAGTGTAAGTGAGGAGAGTGTGTTCCCCTGATGGTTTAATATTCACGGGACATGTTACCAGGTGAACAGTATAAGTGAGGAGAGTGTGTTCCCCTGATGGTTTAACACGCACGGGACATGTCACCTGGTGAACAGTATAAGTGAGGAGAGTGTGTTCCCCTGATGGTTTAATATACACGGGACATGTTACCAGGTGAACAGTATAAGTGCGGAGAGCGTGTTCCCCTGATTGTTTAATACTCAAGGGACATGTTGACAGGTGAACAGTATAAGTGAGGAAACTGTGTTCCCCTGATGGTTTAACATGTTACCTGGTGAACTCTCTAAGTGAGGAGAGTGTGTTCCCCTGATGGTTTAATACACACGGGACATGTTACCAGGTGAACAGTATAAGTGAGGAGAGTGTGTTCCCCTGATGGTTTAATACACACGGGACATGTTACCAGGTGAACAGTATAAGTGAGGAGAGTGTGTTCCCCTGATGGTTTAATACACACGGGACTTGTTCGCAGGTGAACAGTATAAGTGAGGAGAGTGTGTTCCCCTGATTGTTTAATATTCACGGGACATGTTACCTGGTGAACTCTCTAAGTGAGGAGAGAGTGTTCCCCAGATTGTTTAATATACACAGGACATGTTACCAGGTGAACAGTATAAGTGAGGAGAGTGTGTTCCCCTGATGGTTTAATACACACGGGACATGTTACCAGGTGAACAGTATAAGTGAGGAGAGTGTGTTCCCCTGATGGTTTAATACACACTGGACATGTTACCAGGTGAACAGTATAAGTGAGGAGAGTGTGTTCCCCTGATGGTTTAATACACACTGGACATGTTACCAGGTGAACAGTATAAGTGAGGAGAGTGTGTTCCCCTGTTCGTTTAATACACACGGGACATGTTACCAGGTGAACAGTATAAGTGAGGAGAGTGTGTTCCCCTGATGGTTTAATACACACTGGACATGTTACCAGGTGAACAGTATAAGTGAGGAGAGTGTGTTCCCCTCATTGTTTAATACACACAGGACATGTCACCAGGTGAACAGTATAAGTGAGGAGAGTGTGTTCCCCTGATGGTTTAATACACACGGGCCATGTGACGAGGTGAACAGTATAAGTGAGCAGAGTGTGTTCCCCTGATGGTTTAATACACACGGGACATGTTACCAATTGAACAGTGTAAGTGAGGAGAGTGTGTTGCCCTGATGGTTTAATATACATGGGACATGTTACCAGGTGAACAGTATAAGAGAGGAGAGTGTGTTCCCCTGATTTTTTAATGCACACGGGACATGTCATCAGGTGAACTCTATAAGTGAAGAGAGTGTGTTCCCCTGATGGTTTAATACACACGGGACAAGTTCCCAGGTGAACAGTGTAAGTGAGGAGAGTTTTTTCCCCTGATTGTATAATATACACGGGACATGTTCCCAAGTGATCAGTGTAAGTGAGGACAGTGTGTTCACCTGATGGTTTAATATACATGGGAAATGTTACCAGGTGAACAGTATAAGTGAGGAGAGTGTGTTCCCCTGATGGTTTAATATACATGGGACATGTTACCAGGTGAACAGTATAAGAGAGGAGAGTGTGTTCCCCTGATTGTTTAATACACACAGGACATGTCACCAGGTGAACAGTATAAGTGAGGAGACTGTGTTCCCCTGATGGTTTAATATACACGGGACATGTTTCGAGGTGAACAGTGTAAGTGAGGAGAGTGTGTTCCCCTGATGGTTTAATATTCATGGGACATGTTACCAGGTGAACAGTATAAGTGAGGAGAGTGTGTTCCCCTGATGTTTTAATATACACAGGACATGTTACAAGGTGAACAGTATAAGTGAGGAGAGTGTGTTCCCCTGATGGTTTAATATACACAGGACTTGTTACCAGGTGAACTGTCGAAGTGAGGAGAGTATATTCCCCTGATTGTTTAATATACACAGGACATGTTCCCAGGTGAACAATATAAGTGAGGAGACTGTGTTCCCCTGATGGTTTAATATACACGGGACATGTTACCAGGTGAACAGTGTAAGTAAGGAGAGTGTGTTCCCCTGATGGTTTAATATTCATGGGGCATGTTACCAGGTGAACAGTATAAGTGAGGAGAGTGTGTTCCCCTGATGTTTTAATATACACAGGACATGTTACAAGGTGAACAGTATAATTGAGGAGAGTGTGTTCCCCTGATGGTTTATTATACACAGGACTTGTTACCAGGTGAACTGTCTAAGTGAGGAGAGTATATTCCCCTGATTGTTTAATATACACGGGACATGTTCCCAGGTGAACAGTATAAGTGAGGAGAGTGTGTTCCCCTGATTGTTTAATACTCACGGGACATGTTACCAGGTGAAATCTATAAGTGAGGGGAGTGAGTTCCACTGATGTTTTAATATACGCGGGACATGTCACCAGGTGAACAGTATAAGTGAGGAGAGTGTGTTCCTCTGATGTTTTAATATACGCGGGACATGTCACCTGGTGAACAGTATAAGTGAGGAGAGTGTGTTCCTCTGATGTTTTAATACACACGGGACATGTCACCAGGTGAACAGTATAAGTGAGGAGAGTGTGTTCCTCTGATGTTTTAATATACGCGGGACATGTCACCTGGTGAACAGTATAAGTGAGGAGAGTGTGTTCCACTGATGGTTTAATATACACGGGACATGTTACCAGGTGAACAGTATAAGTGAGGAGAGTGTGCTCCACTGATTGTTTGATACACACGGGTCATGTTACCAGGTGAACAGTATAAGTGAGGAGAGTGTGTTCCCCTGATTGTTTAATACGCACGGGACATGTTACAAGGTGAATAGTATAAGTGAGGAGAGTGTGTTCCCCTGATTGTTTAATACACACGGGTCATGTTACCAGGTGAACAGTATAAGTGAGGAGAGTGCGTTCCCCTGATGGTTTAATGCACACGGGATATGTTACCAGGTGAAATCTATAAGTGAGGAGACTGAGTTCCCATGATGGTTTAACTTAGACGGGACATGTTCCCAGGTGAACAGTATAAGTGAGGAGAGGGTGTTCCACTGATGGTTTAATATACGTGGGACATGTCATAAGGTGAACAGTATAAGTGAGGATAGTGTGTTCTTTTGATGGTTTAATATTCACAGGACATGTTACCTGGTGAAGAGTATAAGTGAGGAGAGTGTGTTCCCCTGATGGTTTAATATACACGGGACATGTTCCCAGGTGAACAGTATAAGTGAGGAGAGTGTGTTCCCCTGCTGGTTTAATATACACTGGGCATATTACCAGGTGAACAGTATAAGTGAGGAGACTGTATTCCCCTGATTGTTTAATATACACGGGACATGTTCCCAGGTGAACAGTATAAGTGAGGAGAGTATGTTCCCCTGATTGTTTAATACTCACGGGACATGTTACCAGGTGAACAGTGTAAGTGAGGAGAGTGAGTTCCCCTGATGGTTTAATACACACGGGACATGTTACCAGGTGAAATCTATAAGTGAGGAGAGTGAGTTCCACTGATGTTTTAATATACGCGGGACATGTCACCAGGTGAACAGTATAAGTGAGGAGAGTGTGTTCCTCCGATGTTTTAATATACGCGGGACATGTCACCTGGTGAACAGTATAAGTGAGGAGAGTGTGTTCCCCTGATTGTTTAATATACACGGGACATGTTACCAGGTGAACAGTATCAGTGAGGAGAGTGTGTTCCCCTGATTGTTTAATACACACGGGTCATGTTACCAGGTGAACAGTATAAGTGAGGAGAGTGTGTTCCCATGATGGTTTAATACACACAGGACAAGTCACCAGTTGAACAGTATAAGTGAGGAGAGTGTGTTCCCCTGATTGTTTAATATACACAGGACATGTTACCAGGTGAACAGTATCAGTGAGGAGACTGAGTTCCCATGATGGTTTAACTTAGACGGGACATGTTCCCAGGTGAACAGTATAAGTGAGGAGAGGGTGTTCCCATGATGGTTTAATATAGACGGGACATGTCACCAGGTGAACAGTATAAGTGAGGAGAGTGTGTTCCCCTGATGGTTTAATATTCACAGGACATGTTACCTGGTGAAGAGCATAAGTGAGGAGAGTGTGTTCCACTGCTGGTTTAATATGCACAGGACATGTCACTAGGTGAAAAGTATAATTGAAGAGAGTGTGTTCCCCAGATGGCTTAATATGCACGGGTCATGTTACCAGGTGAACAGAATAAGTGAGGAGAGTGAGTTCCCCTGATTGTTTAATATACACAAGACATGTTACCAGATGAACAGTATAAGTGAGGAGAGTGTGTTCCCCTGATTGTTTAATACGCACGATTTATGTTACCAGATGAACAGTATAAGTGAGGAGAGTGTGTTCCCGTGATTGTTTAATACGCACGGGACATGTTACCAGGTGAACAGTATAAGTGAGGAGAGTGTGTTCCACTGATTGTTTAACTACACACGGGACATGTCACCAGGTGAACAGTAGAAGTGAGGAGAGTGTGTTCCCCTGATGGTTTAATACGCACGGGACATGTCACCAGGTGAACAGTATAAGTGAGGAGAGTGTATTCCCCTGATTGTTTAATACGCACGGGACATGTCACCAGGTGAACAGTATAAGTGAGGAGAGTGTGTTCCCCTGATGGTTTAATATACACAGGAAATGTTACCAGGTGAACAGTATAAGTGAGGAGAGTGTTTTCCCCTGATTGTTTAATGCGCACGGGACATGTTACCAGGTGAAAAGTATAAGTGAGGAGAGTGTTTTCCCCTGATGGTTTAATACACACGGGACACGTCACCAGGTGAACAGTATAAGTGAGGAGAGTGTGTTCCCCTGATAGTTTAATACGCACGGGACATGTTACCAGGTGAACAGTATAAGTGAGGAGAGTGTGTTCCCCTGATTGTTTAATACACACGGGACAAGTTAGCAGGTGAACAGTATAAGTGAGGAGAGTGTGTTCCCCTGATTGTTTAAGACACACGGGACAAGTTAGCAGGTGAACAGTATAAGTGAGGAGAGTGTGTTCCCTTGATTGTTTAAGACACACGGGACAAGTTAGCAGGTGAACAGTATAAGTGAGGAGAGTGTGTTCCCCTGATAGTTTAATCCGCACGGGACATGTTACCAGATGAACAGTATAAGTGAGGAGAGTGTGTTCCCCTGATTGTTTAATGCACACGGGACATGTTACCAGGTGACAAGTATAAGTGAGGAGAGTGTGTTCCCCTGATAGTTTAATACGCACGGGACATGTTACAAGGTGAACAGTATAAGTGAGGAGAGTGTGTTCCCCTGATTGTTTAATACGCACGGGACATGTTACCAGATGAACAGTATAAGTGAGGAGAGTGTGTTCCCCTGATTGTTTAATATACACGGGACACGTCACCAGGTGAACAGTATAAGTGAGGAGAGTGTGTTCCCCTGATAGTTGAATACGCACGGGACATGTTACCAGATGAACAGTATAAGTGAGGAGAGTGTGTTCCCCTGATAGTTTAATACGCACGGGACATGTTACCAGATGAACAGTATAAGAGAGGAGAGTGTGTTCCCCTGATTGTTTAATATACACGGGACACGTCACCAGGTGAACAGTATAAGTGAGGAGAGTGTGTTCCCCTGATTTTTTCATGCACACGAGACATGTTACCAGCTGAACAGTAGAAGTGTGGAGAGTGTGTTCCCCTGATTGTTTAATACACACGGGACATGTTACCAGGTGAACAGTATAAGTGAGGAGAGTGTGTTCCCCTGATGGTTTAATATACACAGGACATGTTACCAGGTGAAGAGTATAAGTGAAGAGAGTGTGTTCCCCTGATTGTTTAATACACACGGGACATGTTACCAGGTGAACAGTATAAGTGAGGAGAGTGTGTTCCCCTGATTGTTTAATACACACGGGACATGTTACCAGGTGAACAGTATAAGTGAGGAGAGTGTGTTCCCCTGATTGTTTAATATACAAGGGACAGGTCACCAGGTGAACAGTATAAGTGAGGAGAGTGTGTTCCCCTGATTGTTTAATACACACGCGACATGTTACCAGGTGAACAGTATAAGTGAGGAGAGTGTGTTCCCCTGATTGTTTAATACACACGGGACATGTTACCAGGTGAACAGTATAAGTGAGGAGAGTGTGTTCCCCTGATTGTTTAATATACACGGGACATGTTACCAGGTCAACAATATAAGTGAGGAGAGTGTTTTCCCCTGATTGTTTAATACGCACGGGACATGTTACCAGATGAACAGTATAAGTGAGGAGAGTGTGTTCCCCTGATTGTATAATACACACGGGACATGTCACCAGGAGAACAGAATAAGTGAGGAGAGTGTGTTCCCCTGATTGTTTAATGCACACGGGATATGTTACCAGGTGAAATCTATAAGTGAGGAAAGTGAGTTCCCTTGATGGTTTAACTTACACGGGACATGTTACCAGGTGAACAGTATAAGTGAGGAGAGTGTGTTCCACTGATGGTTTAATATACATGGGACATGTTACCAGGTGAACAGTATAAGTGAGGAGAGTGTGTTCCCATGATGGTTTAATATACGCGGGACATGTCACCAGGTGAACAGTATAAGTGAGGAGAGTGTGTTCCCATGATGGTTTAATATACGCGGGACATGTCACCAGGTGAACAGTATAAGTGAGGAGAGGGTGTTCCACTGATGGTTTAATATACACGGGACATGTCACCAGGTGAAAAGTGTAAGTGAGGAGAGTGTGTTCCCATGATGGTTTAATATACGCGGGACATGTCACCAGGTGAACAGTATAAGTGAGCAGAGTGTGTTCCCCTGATGGTTTAATATACACGGGACATGTCACCAGGTGAACAGTATAAGTGAGGAGAGTGTGTTCCCCTGATGGTTTAATATGCACAGGACATGTCACTAGGTGAAAAGTATAAGTGAAGAGAGTGTGTTCCCCTGATTTTTTAATGCACACGGGACATGTTACCAGGTGAACAGCAGAAGTGAGGAGAGTGTGTACCCCTGATTGTTTAATACACACGGGTCATGTTACCAGGTGAACAGAATAGTGAGGAGAGTGTTTTCCCCTGATTGTTTAATGCACACGGGACACGTCACCAGGTGAACAGTATAAGTCAGGAGAGTGTGTTCCGCTGATTGTTTAATACGCACGGGACATGTTACCAGGTGAACAGTATCAGTGAGGAGAGTGTGTTCCCCTGATGGTTTAATACACACGGGACATGTTACCAGGTGAACAGAATAGTGAGGAGAGTGTGTTCCCCTGATTGTTTTATACACACGGGACATGTCACCAGGTGAACAGTATAAGTGAAGAGAGTGTGTTCCCCTGATTGCTTAATGCACACGGGACATGTTACCAGGTGAAATCTATAAGTGTGGGGTGTGAGTTCCCCTGATTGTTTAATACACACGGGACATGTCACCAGGTGAACTTTATAAGTGAGGAGAGTGTGTTCCCCAGATTGTTTTATACACACGGGACATGTCACCAGGTGAACAGTATAAGTGAGGATAGTGTGTTCCCCTGATGGTTTAATATACACGGGACATGTTACCAGGTGAACAGTATAAGTGAGGAGAGTGTGTTCCCCTGATTGTTTAATGCACACGGGACATGTCACCAGATGAACAGTATATGTGAGGAGAGTGTGTTCCCCTGATTGTTTAATGCACACGGGACATGTCACCAGATGAACTGTATAAGTGAGGAGAGTGTGTTCCCCAGATTGTTTTATACACACGGGAGATGTCACCAGGTGAACAGTATAAGTGAGGATAGTGTGTTCCCCTGATTGTTTAATGCACACGGGACATGTCACCAGGTGAACAGAATAAGTGAGGAGAGTGTGTTCCCCTTATTGTTTAATAAACACGGGACATGTCATCAGGTGAACAGTATAAGTGAAGAGAGTGTGTTCCCCTGATTGTTTAATACACACGGGACAAGTTAGCAGGTGAAAAGTATAAGTGAGGTGAGTGTGTTCCCCTGATTGTTTAAGACACACGGGACATGTTACCAGGTGAACAGTATAAGTGAGGAGAGTGTGTTCCCCTTATTGTTTAATAAACACGGGACATGTCATCAGGTGAACAGTATAAGTGAAGAGAGTGTGTTCCCTTGATTGTTTAATACACACGGGACAAGTTAGCAGGTGAACAGTATAAGTGAGGAGAGTGTGTTCCCCTGATTGTTTAAGACACACGGGACATGTTACCAGGTGAACAGTAGAAGTGAGGAGAGTGTGTTCCCCTGATTGTTTAATACACACGGGACAAGTTAGCAGGTGAACAGTATAAGTGAGGAGAGTGTGTTCCCCTGATTGTTTAATACACACGGGACAAGTTAGCAGGTGAACAGTATAAGTGAGGAGAGTGTGTTCCCCTGATTGTTTAATACACACGGGACATGTTACCAGGTGAACTCTATAAGTGAGGAGAGTGTGTTCCCCTTATTGTTTAATAAACACGGGACATGTCACCAGGTGAACAGTATAAGTGAGGAGAGTGTGTTTTCCTGATGGTTTAATACACACGCGACATGTCACCAGTTGAACAGTATAAGTGAGCAGAGGGCTTTCCCTTGATGGTTTAATACACACAGGACATGTCACCAGGTGAACAGGAAAAGTGAGGAGAGTGTGTTCCCCTGATTTTTTAATGCAAACGGGATATGTTGCCAGATGAACAGTATAAGTGAGGAGAGTGTGTTCCCCTGATGGTTTAATATACACGGGTCATGTTACCAGGTGAACAGTATAAGTGAGGAGAGTGTGTTCCCCTGATTGTTTAATACACAAGGGACATGTCACCAGGTGAACAGTATAAGTGAGGAGAGTGTGTTCCCCTGATGGTTTAATATACACGGGATATGTTACCAGGTGAACAGTATAAGTGAGGAGAGTGTGTTCCCCTGATTGTTTAATACTCACGGGACATGTCACCAGGTGAACAGTGTAAGTGAGGAGAGTGTGTTCCCCTGATGGTTTAATATACACGGGATATGTTACCAGGTGAACAGTATAAGTGAGGAGAGTGCGTTCCCCTGATTGTTTAATACACACGGGACATGTTACCTGGTGAACAGTATAAGTGAGGAGAGTGTGTTCCCCTGATGGTTTAATATGCACGGGACATGTTACCTGGTGAACAGTATAAGTGAGGAGAGTGTGTTCTCCTGATTGTTTAATACACACAGGACATGTTACCAGGTGAACAGTATAAGTGAGGAGAGTGTGTTCCCCTGATTGTTTAATACACACGGGACATGTCACCAGTTGAACAGTATAAGTGAGGAGAGGGCTTTCCCCTGATGGTTTAATACACACGGGACATGTTACCAGGTGAACAGTATAAGTGAGGAGAGTGTGTTCCCCTGATGGTTTAATACTCACGGGACATGTCACCAGCTGAACAGTATAAGTGAGGAGAGTGTGTTCCCCTGATTGTTTAATACGCACGGGACATGTTACCAGGTGAACAGGATAAGAGAGGAGAGTGTGTTCCCCTGATTGTTTAATACACACGGGACATGTCACCAGTTGAACAGAATAAGTGAGGAGAGTGGGTTCCCCTGATTGTTTAATGCACACGGGACATGTCACCAGATGAACAGTATAAGTGAGGAGAGTGTGTTCCCCAGATTGTTTTATACACACGGGAGATGTCACCAGCTGAACAGTATAAGTGAGAAGAGTGTGTTTCCCTGATTGTTTAATGCACACGGGACATGTCACCAGGTGAACAGAATAAGTGAGGAGAGTGTGTTCCCCTGACTGTTTCTTGCACACGGGACATGTCACCAGTTGAACAGTATAAGTGAGGAGAGTGTGTTCCCCTGATGGTTTAATATACACGGGACATGTTACCAGGTGAACAGTATAAGTGAGGAGAGTGTGTTCCCCTGATTGTTTAATACACACGGGACAAGTTACCAGGTGAACAGTAGAAGTGAGGAGAGTGTGTTCCCCTGATGGTTTAATATACACGGGACATGTTACCAGGTGAACAGTATAAGTGAGGAGAGTGTGTTCCCCTGATTGTTTAATACACACGGGACAAGTTAGCAGGTGAACAGTATAAGTGAGGAGAGTGTGTTCCCCTGATTGTTTAAGACACACGGGACAAGTTAGCAGGTGAACAGTATAAGTGAGGAGAGTGTGTTCCCCTGATTGTTTAATACACACGGGACATGTTACCAGGTGAACTCTATAAGTGAGGAGAGTGTGTTCCCCTTATTGTTTAATAAACACGGGACATGTCACCAGGTGAACAGTATAAGTGAGGAGAGTGTGTTTCCCTGATGGTTTAATACACACAGGACATGTCACCAGGTGAACAGGAAAAGTGAGGAGAGTGTGTTCCCCTGATTGTTTAAGACACATGGGACAAGTTAGCAGGTGAACAGTATAACTGAGGAGAGTGTGTTCCCCTGATTGTTTAATACACACGGGACATGTTACCAGGTGAACTCTATAAGTGAGGAGAGTGTGTTCCCCTTATTGTTTAATAAACACGGGACATGTCACCAGGTGAACAGTATAAGTGAGGAGAGTGTGTTTCCCTGATGGTTTAATACACACAGGACATGTCACCAGGTGAACAGGAAAAGTGAGGAGAGTGAGTTCCCCTGATTTTTTAATATACCCGGGACATGTCACCAGGTGATCAGTATAAGTGAGGAGAGTGTGTTCCCCTGATGGTTTAATACAGACGGGACATGTCACCAGGTGAACAGGAAAAGTGAGGAGAGTGAGTTCCCCTGATTTTTTAATATACACAGGACATGTCACCAGGTGAACAGGAAAAGTGAGGAGAGTGTGTTCCCCTGATTTTTTAATGCAAACGGGATATGTTGCCAGATGAACAGTATAAGTGAGGAGAGTGTGTTCCCCTGATTGTTTAATACACACGGGACATGTTACCAGTTGAACAGTATAAGTGAGGAGAGGGCTTTCCCCTGATTGTTTAATACTCACGGGACATGTCACCTGGTGAACAGTATAAGTGAGGAGAGTGTGTTCCCCTGATGGTTTAATATACCCGGGACATGTCACCAGGTGATCAGTATAAGTGAGGAGAGTGTGTTCCCCTGATGGTTTAATATACACGGGACATGTTACCTGGTGAACAGTATAAGTGAGGAGAGTGTGTTCCCCTGATTGTTTAATACACACGGGACATGTTTCCAGGTGAACAGTATAAGTGAGGAGAGTGTGTTCCCCTGATTGTTTAATACGCACGGGACATGTTACCAGGTGAACAGGATAAGAGAGGAGAGTGTGTTCCCCTGATTGTTTAATACACACGGGACATGTCACCAGGTGAACAGTATAAGTGAGAAGAGTGTGTTTCCCTGATTGTTTAATAAGCACGGGACATGTTACCAGATGAACAGTATAAGTGAGGAGAGTGTGTTCCCCTGATTGTTCAATACACACGGGACATGTTACCAGGTGAACTCTAAAAGTGAGGAGAGTGTGTTCCCCTTATTGTTTAATAAACACGGGACATGTCACCAGGTGAACAGTATAAGTGAGGAGAGTGTGTTCCACTGATGGTTTAATATACACAGGACATGTTACCAGGTGAACAGTATAAGTGAGGAGAGTGTGTTCCCCTGATGGTTTAATACACACGGGACATGTTACCAGATGAACAGTATAAGTGAGGAGATTGTGCTCCCCTGATGGTTTAATATACACGGGACATGTTACCAGGTGAACAGTATAAGTGAGGAGAGTGTGTTCCCCTGATTGTTTAATACACACGGGACATGTTACCAGGTGAACAGTATAAGTGAGGAGAGAGTGTTCCCCTGATGGTTTAATACACACGGGACATGTTTCCAGGTGAACAGTATAAGTGAGGAGAGTGTGTTGCCTGATTGTTTAATACACACGGGACATGTTACCAGCTGAACAGTATAAGTGAAGAGAGTGTGTTCCCCTGATTGTTTAATACACACGGGACATGTTACCAGGTGAACAGTAAAAGTGAGGAGAGTGTGTTCCCCTGATGGTTTAAAACACACGACATGTCAACAGGTGAACAGTAAAAGTGAAGAGAGTGTGTTCCCCTGATGGTTTAATACACACGGGACATGTTACCAGGTGAACAGTAAAAGTGAGGAGAGTGTATTCCCCTGATGGTTTAAAACACACGACATGTCAACAGGTGAACAGTAAAAGTGAAGAGAGTGTGTTCCCCTGATGGTTTAATACACACGGGACATGTTACCAGGTGAACTGTAAAAGTGAGGAGAGTGTGTTCCCCTGATGGTTTAAAACACACGACATGTCAACAGGTGAACAGTAAAAGTGAAGAGAGTGTGTTCCCCTGATGGTTTAATACACACGTGACATGTCACCAGTTGAACAGTATAATTGAGGAGAGGGCTTTCCCTGATGGTTTAATATACATGGGACTTGTTACCAGGTGAACAGTATAAGTGAGGAGAGTGTGTTCCCCTGATGGTTTAATACACTCGTGACATGTCACCAGTTGAACAGTATAATTGAGGAGAGGGCTTTCCACTGATGGTTTAATATACATGGGACTTGTTACCAGGTGAACAGTATAAGTGAGGAGAGTGTGTTCCCCTGATGGTTTAATATACACGGGACATGTTCCCAGGTGAACAGTATAAGTGAGGAGAGTGCTTTCCCCTGATGGTTTAATATACACGGGAAATGTTTCCAGGTGAACAGTATAAATTAGGAGAGTGTGTTCCCCTGATCGTTTAGAATACACGGGACATGTTGCCAGGTGAACAGTATAAGTGAGGAGAGATTGTTAACCTGACTGTTTAGTACGCACGGGACATGTTACCAGGTGAACAGTATAAGTGAGGAGAGTGTGTTCCCCTGATTGATTAACACGCACGGGACATGTCGCCAGGTGAACAGTATAAGTGAGGAGAGTGCTTTCCCCTGATGGTTTAATATACACGGGACATGTTGCCAGGTGAACAGTATAAGTGAGGAGAGATTGTTACCCTGACTGTTTAGTACGCACGGGACATGTCACCAGGTGAACAGTATAAGTGAGGAGAGTGTTTTCCCCTGATGGTTTAATATAAACGGGACATTTTACCAGGTGAACAGTATAAGTGAGGAGAGTGTGTTCCCCTGATGGTTCAATATACACGGGACATGTTAGCAGGTGAACAGTATAAGTGAGGATTATGTTTTCCCCTGATGGTTTAATATACATGGGACATGTTACCTGGTGAACAGTATAAGTGAGGAGAGGGTGTTCCCCTGATGGTTTAATATACACGGGACATGTTCCCAGTTGAACAGTATAAGTGAGGAGAGTGTGTTCCCCTGATGGTTTAATATACACGGGACATGTTAGCAGGTGAACAGTATAAGTGAGGATTATGTTTTCCCCTGATGGTTTAATACGCACGGGACATGTCACCAGGTGAACAGTATAAGTGAGGAGAGTGTGTTCCCCTGTTGGTTTAATATACACAGGACATGATACCAGGTGAACAGTATAAGAGAGGAGAGTGTGTTCCCCTGATTTTTTAATATACCCTGGACATGTCACCAGGTGATCAGTATAAGTGAGGAGACTGTATTCCCCTGATGGTTTAATATACACGGGACATGTTAGCAGGTGAACAGTATAAGTGAGGATTATGTGTTCCCCTGATGGTTTAATATACACGGGACATGTTACCAGGTGAACAGTATAAGTGAGCAGAGTGTGTTCCCCTGATTGTTAAATATACACGGGACACGTTACCAGGCGAACAGTATAAGTGAGGAGAGTGTGTTCCCCTGATGGTTTAATACACACGGGACATGTTACCAGGTGAACAGTATAAGTGAGGAGAATGTGTTCCCCTGATGGTTTAACACGCACGGGACATGTTACCAGGTGAACAGTATAAGTGAGGAGAGTGTGTTCCCCTGATGGTTTAACACGCACGGGACATGTTACCAGGTGAACAGTATAAGTGAGGAGAGTGTGTTCCCCTGATTGTTTTATACACACGGGACATGTCACCAGGTGAACAGTATAAGTGAGGAGAGTGTGTTCCCCTGATTGTTTAATGCACACGGGACATGTCACCAGGTGAACTTTATAAGTGAGGAGAGTGTGTTCCCCAGATTGTTTTATACACACGGGAGATGTCACCAGGTGAACAGAATAAGTGAGGAGAGTGTGTTCCCCTGACTGTTTCTTGCACACGGGACATGTCACCAGTTGAACAGTATAAGTGAGGAGAGTGTGTTCCCCTTATTGTTTAATAAACACGGGACATGTTACCAGGTGAACAGTATAAGTGAGGAGAGTGTGTTCCCCTGATTGTTTAATACACACGGGACAAGTTAGCAGGTGAACAGTATAAGTGAGGAGAGTGTGTTCCCCTGATTGTTTAAGACACACGGGACAAGTTAGCAGGTGAACAGTATAAGTGAGGAGAGTGTGTTCCCCTGATTGTTTAATACACACGGGACATGTTACCAGGTGAACTCTATAAGTGAGGAGAGTGTGTTCCCCTTATTGTTTAATAAACACGGGACATGTCACCAGGTGAACAGTATAGGTGAGGAGGGTGTGTTTCCCTGATGGTTTAATATACACGCCACATGTCACCAGTTGAACAGTATAAGTGAGCAGAGGGCTTTCCCTTGATGGTTTAATACACACAGGACATGTTACCAGGTGAACTCTATAAGTGAGGAGAGTGTGTTCCCCTGTTTGTTCAATACGCACGGGACATGTTACCAAGTGAACAGAATAAGTGGGGAGAGTGTGTTCCCCTGATGGTTTAATATTCACGGGACATGTTCCCAAGTGAACAGTATAAGTGAGGAGAGTGCTTTCCCCTTATGGTTTAATATACACGGGAAATGTTTCCAGGTGAACAGTATAAATTAGGAGAGTGTGTTCCCCTGATCGTTTAGAATACACGGGACATGTTGCCAGGTGAACAGTATAAGTGAGGAGAGATTGTTACCCTGACTGTTTAGTATGCACGGGACATGTTATCAGGTGAACAGTATAAGTGAGGAGAGTGTGTTCCCCTGATTGATTAACACGCACGGGACATGTCGCCAGGTGAACAGTATAAGTGAGGAGAGTGCTTTCCCCTGATGGTTTAATATACACGGGACATGTTGCCAGGTGAACAGTATAAGTGAGGAGAGATTGTTACCCTGACTGTTTAGTACGCACGGGACATGTCACCAGGTGAACAGTATAAGTGAGGAGAGTGTTTTCCCCTGATGGTTTAATATACACGGGACATTTTACCAGGTGAACAGTATAAGTGAGGAGAGTGTGTTCCCCTGATGGTTCAATATACACGGGACATGTTAGCAGGTGAACAGTATAAGTGAGGATTATGTTTTCCCCTGATGGTTTAATATACATGGGACATGTTACCTGGTGAACAGTATAAGTGAGGAGAGGGTGTTCCCCTGATGGTTTAATATACACGGGACATGTTCCCAGTTGAACAGTATAAGTGAGGAGAGTGTGTTCCCCTGATGGTTTAATATACACGGGACATGTTAGCAGGTGAACAGTATAAGTGAGGATTATGTTTTCCCCTGATGGTTTAATACACACGGGACATGTTACCAGGTGCACAGTATAAGTGAGGAGAGGGTGTTCCCCTGATGGTTTAATATACACGGGACTTGTTACCAGGTGAACAGTATAAGTGAGGAGAGTGTGTTCCCCTGATGGTTTAATATACACGGGACATGTTCTCAGGTGAACAGTATAAGTGAGGAGATTGTGTTCCCCTGATCGTTTAGTATACACGTGACATGTTGCCAGGTGAACAGTATAAGTGAGGTGAGATTGTTACCCTGATGGTTTAATACGCACGGGACATGTCACCAGGTGAACAGTATAAGTGAGGAGAGTGTGTTCCCCTGTTGGTTTAATATACACAGGACATGATACCAGGTGAACAGTATAAGAGAGGAGAGTGTGTTCCCCTGATTTTTTAATATACCCGGGACATGTTACCAGGTGAACAGTATAAGTGAGGAGACTGTATTCCCCTGATGGTTTAATATACACGGGACATGTTACCAGGTGAACAGTATAAGTGAGGAGAGTGTATTCCCCTGATGGTTTAATATACACGGGACATGTTAGCAGGTGAACAGTATAAGTGAGGATTATGTGTTCCCCTGATTGTTAAATATACACGGGACACGTTACCAGGCGAACAGTATAAGTGAGGAGAGTGTGTTCCCCTGATGGTTTAATACACACGGGACATGTTACCAGGTGAACAGTATAAGTGAGGAGAGTGAGTTCCCCTGATTGTTTAATACACACGGGACATGTTACCAGGTGAACAGTATAAGTGAGGAGAGTGTGTTCCCCTGATGGTTTAACACGCACGGGACATGTTACCAGGTGAACAGTATAAGTGAGGAGAGTGTGTTCCCCTGATGGTTTAATATACACGGGACATGTAACCAAGTGAACAGTATAAGTGAGGAGAGTGTGTTCCCCTGATGGTTTAACACGCACGGGACATGTTACCAGGTGAACAGTATAAGTGAGGAGAATGTGTTCCCCTGATGGTTTAATATACACACGACATGATACCAGGTGAACAGTATAAGTGAGGGGAGTGAATTCCCCTGATTGTTTAATACACACGGGACATGTCACCAGGTGAACAGGATAAGTGAGGAGAAAGTGTTCCCCTGATGGTTTAATATTCACTGGACATGTTACCAGATGAACAGTCTAAGTGAGGAGAGCGTGTTCCCCTGATGGTTTAATATGCACGGGACATGTTACCAGCTGAACAGTATAAGTGAGGAGAGTGTGTTCCCCTGATGGTTTAATACGCACGGGACATTTCACCAAGTGAACTGTATAAGTGAGGAGAGTGTGTTCCCCTGATAATTTAATGCACACAGGACATGTAACCAGGTTAACAGTATAAGTGAGGAGAGTGTGTTCCCCTGATGGTTTAACATGCACGGGACATGTTACCAGGTCAACAGTATAAGTGAGGAGAGTGTGTTCCCCTGATTGTTTATTACACAAGGGACATGTCACCTGGTGAACAGTATAAGTGAGGAGAGTGTGTTCCCCTGATGGTTTAACACGCACGGGACATGTTACCAGGTGAACAGTATAAGTGAGGATAGTGTGTTCCCCTGATGGTTTAATATACACGGGACATGTTAGCAGGTGAACAGTATAAGTGAGGAGAATGTGTTCCCCTAATGGTTTAATATACACAGGACATGTTACCAGGTGAACAGTATAAGTGAGGAGACTGTTTTCCCCTGATGCTTTAATACACCCGGGACATGTTACCAGGTGAACAGTATAAGTGAGGAGAGTGTGATCCAATGATTGTTTAATACTGACGGGATTTGTCACCAGGTGAAGAGTAGAAGTGAGGAGAGTGTGTTCCCCTGATGGTTTAATATACGCGGGACATGTTACCAGGTGAACAGTATAAGTGAGGAGAGTGTGTTCCCCTGATTGTTTTATACACACGGGACATGTTACCAGGTGAACAGTATATGTGAGGAGAGTGTGTTCCCCTGATGGTTTAATACACATGGGACATGTTACCAGGTGAACAGTATAATTGAGGAGAGTGTGTTCCCCTGATGGTTTAATATACATGGGACATGTTACCAGGTGAACAGTATAAGTGAGGAGAGTGTGTTCCCCTGATTGTTTAATACACACGGGACATGTTACCAGGTGAACAGTATAAGTGAGGAGACTTTGTTCCCCTGATGGTTTAATATACATGGGCCATGTTACCAGGTGAACAGCATAAGTGAAGAGAGAGTGTTCCCCTGATTGTTTAATACACACGGGACATGTTACCAGGTGAACAGTATAAGTGAGGAGATTGTGCTCCCCTGATGGTTTAATATACATGGGACATGTTACCAGGTGAACAGTATAAGTGAGGAGAGTGTGTTCCCCTGATGGTTTAATACACACGGGACATGTTACCAGGTGAACAGTATAAGTGAGGAGAGTGTGTTCCCCTGATTGTTTAATACACACGGGACATGTTACCAGGTGAACAGAATAGTGAGGAGAGTGTGTTCCCCTGATTGTTTAATACACACGGGACATGTTACCAGGTGAACAGTATAAGTGAGGAGAGTGTGTTCCCCTGATTGTTTAATACGCACGGGACATGTTACCAGGTGAACAGTATAAGTGAGGAGAGTGTGTTCCCCTGATTGTTTAATACACACGGGACATGTTACCAGGTGAACAGTATAAGTGCGGAGAGTGTGTTCCCCTGATTGTTTAATACGCACGGGACATGTTACCAGTTGAACAGTATATGTGAGGAGAGTGTGTTCCCCTGTTTTTTTAATACACACGGGACATGTTACCAGGTGAACAGTATAAGTGAGGAGAGTGTGTTCCCATGATTGTTGAATACGCACGGGACATGTTACCAGGTGAACAGGATAAGTGAGGAGAGTGTGTTCCCCTGATGGTTTAATACTGACGGGACATGTCACCAGATGAACAGTATAAATGAGGAGAGTGAGTTCCCCTGATTGTTTAATGCACACAGGACATGTTACCAGATAAACAGCATAAGTGAGGAGAATGTGTTCCCCTGATTGTTTAATGCACACGGGACATGTTACCAGCTGAACAGTATAAGTGAGGAGAGTGTGTTCCCCTGATGGTTTAATACGCATGGGACATGTTACCAGGTGAACAGTATAAGTGAGGAGAGAGTGTTCCCCTGATGGTTTAACACGCATGGGACATGTTACCAGGTGAACAGTATAAGTGAGGAGAGAGTGTTCCATTGATGTTTTAATGCACACGGGACATGTTACCAGGTGAACAGTATAAGTGAGGAGAGTGCTTTCCCCTGATGGTTTAATATTCACGGGACATGTTGCCAGGTGAACAGTATAAGTGAGGAAAGTATGTTCCCCTGATGGTTTAACACGCACGGGACATGTTACCAGGTGAACAGTATAAGTGAGGAGAGTGTGTTCCCCTGATTGTTTAATACACACGGGACATGTCACCTGGTGAACAGTATAAGTGAGGAGAGTGTGTTCCCCTGATGGTTTAATATACTCGGGACATGTTACCAAGTGAAATGTATAATTGAGGAGAGTGTGTTCCCCTGATGGTTTAATATAGACGGTACATGTTCCCAGGTGAACAGTATAAGTGAGGAGAGTGTGTTCCCCTGATGGTTTAATATACACAGGGCATATTACCAGGTGAACAGTATAAGTGAGGAGATTGTGTTCCCCTGATGGTTTAATATAGACGGGACATGTTCCCAGGTGAACAGTACAAGTGAGGAGAGTGTGTTCCCCTGATGGTTTAATATACACAGGGCATATTACCAGGTGAACAGTTTAAGTGAGGAGAGCGTGTTCCCCTGATGGTTTAATACACACGGGACATGTCACCAGGTGAACAGTATAAGTGAGAAGAGTGTGTTCCCCTGATTGTTTAATACTCACGGGACATGTTGCCAGGTGAACAGTATAAGTGAGGAGAGTGTGTTCCCCTGATTGTTTAATACTCACGGGACATGTTGCCAGGTGAACAGTATAAGTGAGGAGAGTGTGTTCCCCTGATGGTTTAACACGCACGGGACATGTTAACAGGTGAACAGTATAAGTGAGGAGAGTGTGTTCCCCTGATGGTTTAATATACACGGGACATGTTGCCAGGTGAACAGTATAAGTGAGGAAAGTGTGTTCCCCTGATGGTTTAACACGCACTGGACATGTTACCAGGTGAACAGTACAAGTGAGGAGAGTGTGTTCCCCTGATGGTTTAATATACACGGGACATGTCACCAGGTGAACAGTATAAGTGAGGAGAGTGTGTTTCCCTGATTGTTTAATACTCACGGGAGATGTTGCCATGTGAACAGTATAAGTGAGGAGATTGTGTTCCCCTGATGGTTTAACACGCACGGGACATGTTACCAGGTGAACAGTATAAGTGAGGAGAGTGTGTTCCCCTGATGGTTTAATACACACGGGACATGTAACCAAGTGAACAGTATAAGTGAGGAGAGTGTGTTCCCCTGATGGTTTAACACGCACGGGACATGTTACCAGGTGAACAGTATAAGTGAGGAGAGTGTGTTCCCCTGATTGTTTAATACACACGGGACATCTCACCAGGTGAACAGTATAAGTGAGGAGAGTGTGTTCCCCTGATGGTTTAATATACTCGGGACATGTTACCAAGTGAAATGTATAATTGAGGAGAGTGTGTTCCCCTGATGGTTTCATATACACGGGACATGTTACCAGGTGAACAGTGTAAGTGAGGAGAGTGTATTCCCCTGATTGTTTAATATACCCGGGACATGGCACCAGGTGAACAGTATAAGTGAGGAGAGTGCTTTCCCCTGATGGTTTAATATACATGGGACATGTTATCAGGTGAACAGTATAAGTGAGGAGAGTGTGTTCCCCTGATGGTTTAACACGCACGGGACATGTTACCAGTTGAACAGTATAAGTGAGGAGAGTGTGTTCCCCTGATGGTTTAACACGCACGGGACATGTTACCAGGTGAACAGTATAAGCGAGGAGAGTGTGTTCCCCTGATTATTTAATACTCACGGGACATGTTGCCAGGTGAACAGTATAAGTGAGGAGAATGTGTTCCCCTGATTGTTTAATACACACGGGACATCTCACCAGGTGAACAGTATAAGTGAGGAGAGTGTGTTCCCCTGATGGTTTAATATACACGGGACATGTGACCTGGTGAACAGTATAAGTCAGGAGAGTGTGTTCCCCTAATGGTTTAACACGCACGGGACATGTTACCAGTTGAACAGTATAAGTGAGGAGAGTGTGTTCCCTGATGGTTTAATACTTACGGGACATGTTACCAGGTGAACAGTATAAGTGAGGAGAGTGTGTTCCCCTGATGGTTTAATACTCACGGGACATGTTACCAGGTGAACAGTAAATGTGAGGAGAGTGGGTTCCCCTGATGGTTTAACACGCACGGGACATGTTACCAGGTGAACAATATAAGTGAGGAAAGTGTGTTCCGCTGATGGTTTAATATACACGGGACATGTTACCAGGTGAACAGTATAAGTGAGGAGAGTGAGTTCCCCTGATTGTTTAATACTGACGGGACATGTCACCAGGTCAACAGCATAAGTGAGGTGCGTGTGTTCCCCTGATTGTTTAATACTCACGGGACATGTTGCCAGGTGAACAGTATAAGTGAGGAGAGTGTGTTCCCCTGATGGTTTAATATACACGGGACATGTTACCAGGTGAATAGTATAAGTGAGGAGAGTGTGTTCCCCTGATGGTTTAATACACACAGGACATGTTGCCAGGTGAACAGTATAAGTGAGGAGAGTGAGTTCCCCTGATGGTTTAATTTTCACAGGACATGTTGCCAGGTGAACAGTATAAGTGAGGAGAGTGTGTTCCCCTGATGGTTTAACACGCACGGGACATGTTACCAGGTGAACAGTATAAGTGAGGAGCTTGTGTTCCCCTGATGGTTTAACACGCACGGGACATTATACCAGGTGAAGAGTATAAGTGAGGAGAGTGAGTTCCCCTGATTGTTTAATACACACGGGACATGTTACCAGGTGAACAGTATAAGTGAGGAGAGTGTGTTCCCCTGATGTTTTAATGCACACGGGACATGTTACCAGGTGAACAGTATAAGTGAGGAGAGTGCTTTCCCCTGATGGTTTAATATTCACGGGACATGTTTCCAGGTGAACAGTAGAAGTGAGGAGAGTGTGTTCCCCTGATGTTTTAATACACACAGGACATGTTACGAGGTGAACAGTACAAGTGAGGAGAATGTGTTCCCCTGAAGGTTTAATATACACAGGACATGTTACCAGGTGAACGGTATAAGTGAGGAGAGTGTGTTCCCCTGATTGTTTAATACTCACGGGACATGTTACCAGGTGAACAGTGTATGTGAGTAGAGTGTGTTCCCCTGATGGTTTAACACGCACGGGACATGTTACCAGTTGAACTGTATAAGTGAGGAGAGTGTGTTCCCCTGATGGTTTAACACGCACGGGACATGTTACCAGGTGAACAGTATAAGTGAGGAGAGTGTGTTCCCCTGATTGTTTAATACTCACGGGACATGTTGCCAGGTGAACAGTATAAGTGAGGAGAGTGTGTTCCCCTGATGGTTTAATACTCACGGGACATGTTACCAGGTGAACAGTAAATGTGAGGAGAGTGTGTTCCCCTGATGGTTTAACACGCACGGGACATGTTACCAGGTGAACAATATAAGTGAGGAGAGTGCTTTCCCCTGATGGTTTAGTACTCACGGGACATGTTACCAGGTGAACAGTAAATGTGAGGAGAGTGTGTTCCCCTGATGGTTTAACACGCACGGGACATGTTACCAGGTGAACAATATAAGTGAGGAGAGTGCTTTCCCCTGATGGTTTAATACTCACGGGACATGTTACCAGGTGAACAGTAAATGTGAGGAGAGTGTGTTCCCCTGATGGTTTAACACGCACGGGACATGTCTCCAGGTGAACAAGAGAAGTGAGGAAAGTGTGTTCCCCTGATGGTTTAATACTCACGGGACATGTTACCAGGTGAACAGTATAAGTGAGGAGAGTGTGTTCCCCTGATGGTTTAATATACACGGGACATGTTACCAGGTGAACAGGATAAGTGAGGATAGTACTTTCCCCTGATGGTTTAATATTCACGGGACATGTTACCAGGTGAACAGTATAAGTGAGGAGAGTGTGTTCCCCTGATGGTTTAATATACACGGGACATGTTACCAGGTGAATAGTATAAGTGAGGAGAGTGTGTTCCCCTGATGGTTTAATACACACAGTACATGTTACCAGGTGAACAGTATAAGTGAGGAGAAGGTGTTCCCCTGATGGTTTAATTTTCACAGGACATGTTGCCAGGTGAACAGTATAAGTGAGGAGAGTTTGTTCCGCTGATGGTTTAATATACACGGGACATGTCACCAGGTGAACAGTATAAGTGAGGAGAGTGTGTTCCCCTGATGGTTTAATATACACGGGACATGTTACCAGGTGAACAGGATAAGTGAGGAGAGTGCTTTCCCCTGATGGTTTAATATTCACTCGACATGTTACCAGGTGAATAGTATAAGTGAGGAGAGTGTGTTCCTCTGATGGTTTAATACACACAGGACATGTTACCAGGTGAACAGTATAAGTGAGGAGAAGGTGTTCCCCTGATGGTTTAATTTTCACAGGACATGTTGCCAGGTGAACAGTATAAGTGAGGAGAGTGTGTTCCCCTGATGGTTTAACACGCACGGGACATTATACCAGGTGAAGAGTATAAGTGAGGAGAGTGAGTTCCCCTGATTGTTTAATACTGACGGGACATGTCAACAGGTGAACAGCATAAGTGAGGAGAGTGTGTTCCCCTGATGTTTTAATGCACACGGGACATGTTACCAGGTGAACAGAAGAAGTGAGGAGAGTGCTTTCCCCTGATGGTTTAATATTCACGGGACATGTTACCAGGTGAACAGTATAAGTGAGGAGAGTGTGTTCCCCTGATGTTTTAATACACACAGGACATGTTACGAGGTGAACAGTACAAGTGAGGAGAATGTGTTCCCCTGAAGGTTTAATATACACAGGACATGTTACCAGGTGAACGGTATAAGTGAGGAGAGTGTGTTCCCCTGATGGTTTAACACGCACGGGACATGTTACCAGGTGAACAGTATAAGTGAGGAGAGTGTGTTCCGCTGATGGTTTAATATACACGGGACATGTTACCAGGTGAACAGTATAAGTGAGGAGAGTGAGTTCCCCTGATTGTTTAATACTGACGGGACATGTCACCAGGTCAACAGTATAAGTGAGGAGAGAGTGTTCCCCTGATTGTTTAATACTCACGGGACATGTTGCCAGGTGAACAGTATAAGTGAGGAGAGTGTGTTCCCCTGATGGTTTAACACGCACGGGACATTATACCAGGTGAAGAGTATAAGTGAGGAGAGTGAGTTCCCCTGATTGTTTAATACTGACGGGACATGTCACCAGGTGAACAGTATAAGTGAGGAGAGTGTGTTCCCCTGATGTTTTAATACACACAGGACATGTTACGAGGTGAACAGTACAAGTGAGGAGAATGTGTTCCCCTGAAGGTTTAATATACACAGGACATGTTACCAGGTGAACGGTGTATGTGAGGAGAGTGTGTTCCCCTGATGGTTTAACACGCACGGGACATGTTACCAGGTGAACAGTATAAGTGAGGAGAGTGTGTTCCGCTGATGGTTTAATATACACGGGACATGTTACCAGGTGAAGAGTATAAGTGAGGAGAGTGAGTTCCCCTGATTGTTTAATATTCACGGGACATGTCACCAGCTCAACAGTATAAGTGAGGAGAGTGTGTTCCGCTGATGGTTTAATATACACGGGACATGTCACCAGGTGAACAGTATAAGTGAGGAGAGTGTGTTCCCCTGATGGTTTAATGCACACGGGACATGTTACCAGGTGAACAGGATAAGTGAGGAGAGTGCTTTCCCCTGATGGTTTAATATTCACGGGACATTTTACCAGGTGAACAGTATAAGTGAGGAGAAGGTGGTCCACTGATGGTTTAATTTTCACAGGACATGTTGCCAGGTGAACAGTATAAGTGAGGAGAGTGTGTTCCCCTGATTGTTTAATACGCACGGGACATGTTACCAGGTGAACTGTGTAAGTGAGGAGAGTCTGTTCCCCTGATGGTTTTATATACACGGGATATGTTACCAGGTGAACAGTATAAGTGAGGAGAGTGTGTTCCCCTGATGGTTTAATAAACACGGGACATGTTACCAGGTGAACAGTATAAGTGAGGAGAGTGTGTTCCCCTGATGGTTTAATATACACGGGACATGTTACCAGATCAACAGTATAAGTGAGGAGAGTGTGTTCCCCTGATGGGTTAATAGAGACGGGGCATGTTACCAGGTGAAAAGTATAAGTGAGGAGAGTGTGTTCCCCTGATGTTTTAATATACCCGGAACATGTCAGCAGGTGAACAGTATAATTGAGGAGAGTGTGATCCCCTGATTGTTTAATACACGCGGGACATGTTACCAGGTGAACAGTAAAAGTGAGGAGAGTGTGTTCCCCTGATTGTTTAATACTGACGGGACATGTTACCAGGTGAACAGTATAAGTGAGGAGAGTGTGTTCCCCTGATTGTTTAACACTGACGGGACATGTTACCAGGTGAACAGTGTAAGTGAGGAGAGTGTGTTCCCCTGATGGTTTAATACACACGGGACATGTCACCAGGTGAGCAGTAAAAGTGAGGAGAGTGTGTTCCCCTGATTGTTTAATACTGATGGGACATGTTACCAGGTGAACAGTATAAGTGAGGAGAGTGTGTTCCCCTGATTGTTTAATATACACGTGACATGTCACCAGGTGAACAGTATAAGTGAGGAGAGTGTGTTCCCCTGATTGTTTATTACACACGGGACATGTCACCAGGTGAACAGTATAAGTGAGGAGAGTGTGTTCCCCTGATGTTTTAATGCACACGGGACATGTTACCAGGTGAACAGTATAAGTGAGGAGAGTGCTTTCCACTGATGGTTTAATATTCACGGGACATGTTACCAGGTGAACAGTTTAAGTGAGGAGAGTGTGTTCCCCTGATGTTTTAATACACACAGGACATGTTACGAGGTGAACAGTACAAGTGAGGAGAATGTGTTCCCCTGAAGGTTTAATATACACAGGACATGTTACCAGGTGAACAGTGTATGTGAGGAGAGTGTGTTCCCCTGATGGTTTAACACGCACGGGACATGTTACCAGGTGAACAGTATAAGTGAGGAGAGTGTGTTCCGCTGATGGTTTAATACTGACGGGACATGTTGCCAGGTGAACAGTATAAGTGAGGAGAGTGTGTTCCGCTGATGGTTTACTATACACGGGACATGTCACCAGGTGAACAGTATAAGTGAGGAGAGTGTGTTCCCCTGATGGTTTAATGCACACGGGACATGTTACCAGGTGAACAGGATAAGTGAGGAGAGTGCTTTCCCCTGATGGTTTAATATTCACGGGACATGTTACCAGGTGAACAGTATAAGTGAGGAGAAGGTGTTCCCCTGATGGTTTAATTTTCACAGGACATGTTGCCAGGTGAACAGTATAAGTGAGGAGAGTGTGTTCCCCTGATTGTTTAATACGCACGGGACATGTTACCAGGTGAACTGTGTAAGTGAGGAGAGTCTGTTCCCCTGATGGTTTTATATACACGGGATATGTTACCAGGTGAACAGTATAAGTGAGGAGAGTGTGTTCCCCTGATGGTTTAATAAACACGGGACATGTTACCAGGTGAACAGTATAAGTGAGGAGAGTGTGTTCCCCTGATGGTTTAATATACACGGGACATGTTACCAGATCAACAGTATAAGTGAGGAGAGTGTGTTCCCCTGATGGGTTAATGGAGACGGGACATGTTACCAGGTGAAAAGTATAAGTGAGGAGAGTGTGTTCCCCTGATGTTTTAATATACCCGGAACATGTCAGCAGGTGAACAGTATAATTGAGGAGAGTGTGATCCCCTGATTGTTTAATACACGCGGGACATGTTACCAGGTGAACAGTATAAGTGAGGAGAGTGTGTTCCCCTGATTGTTTAATACTGATGGGACATGTCACCAGGTGAACAGTATAAGTGAGGAGAGTGTGTTCCCCTGATGGTTTAATACACACGGGACATGTTACCAGGTGAACAGGATAAGTGAGGAGAGTGTGTTCCCCTGATTGTTTAATATACACGTGACATGTCACCAGGTGAACAGTATAAGTGAGGAGAGTGTGTTCCCCTGAATGTTTAATACACACGGGACATGTCACCAGGTGAACAGTATAAGTGAGCAGAATGTTTTCGCCTGATGGTTAAATATCCAAAGGACATGTTACCAGGTGAACAGTAGAAGTGAGGAGAGTGTGTTCCCCTGATGGTTTAATACTGACAGGACATGTTACCAGATGAACAGTATAAGTGAGGAGAGTGTGTTTCTCTGATGGTTTAATGCACACAGGACATGTTACCAGGTGAACAGTATAAGTGAGGAGAGTGTGTGCCCCTGATCGTTTAATATACACGGGACATGTTACCAGGTGAACAGTATAAGTGAGGAGAGTGTGATCCCCTGATTGTTTAATACGCACGGACATGTTACCAGGTGAACTGTGTAAGTGAGGAGAGTCTGTTCCCCTGATGGTTTTATATACACGGGATATGTTACCAGGTGAACAGTATAAGTGAGGAGAGTGTGTGCCCCTGATCGTTTAATATACACGGGACATGTTACCAGGTGAACAGTATAAGTGAGGAGAGTGTGTGCCCCTGATCGTTTAATATACACGGGACATGTTACCAGGTGAACAGTATAAGTGAGGAGAGTGTGACCCCCTGATGGTTTAATATACACGGGACATGTTACCAGGTGAACAGTATAAGTGAGGAGAGTGTGTTCCCCTGATGGTTTAATATATACGGGACATATTACCAGGTGAACAGTATAAGTGAGGAGAGTGTGTTCCCCTGATGGTTTAATATATACGGGACATGTTACCAGGTGAACAGTATAAGTGAGGAGAGAGTGATCCCCTGATGGTTTAATACACACGGAACATGTTACCAGGTGAACAGTATAAGTGAGGAGAGTGCTTTCCCCTGAAGTTTAATATTCACGGGACATGTCACCAGGAGAACAGTATAACTGAGGAGAGTGTGTTCCCCTGATTGTTTAATACACACGGGACATGTTACCAGGTGAACATTATAAGTGAGGAGAGTGAGTTCCCCTGATTGTTTAATACACACGGGACATGTTACCAGGTGAACAGTATATGTGAGGAGAGTGTGTTCCCCTGATGGTTTAACACGCACGGGACATGTTCCCAGGTGAAAAGTATAAGTGAGGAGAGTGTGTTCCCCTGATTGTTTAATATACATGGGACATGTTACCAGGTGAACAGTATAAGTGAGGAGAGTGTGTTCCCCTGATGGTTTAATATACACTGGACATATTATCTGATGAACAGTATAAATGAGGAGAGTGTTTTCCCCTGATTGTTTAATACTCACGGGACATGTTACCAGGTGAACAGTATAAGTGAGGAGAGTGTTTTCCCCTGATTGTTTAATGCACACGGGACATGTTACCAGCTGAACAGTATAAGTGAGGAGAGTGTGTTCCCCTGATGGTTTCAGATACACGGGACATGTTACCAGGAGAACAGTATAATTGAGGGGAGTGCTTTCCCCTGATGGTTTAATATACACGGGACATGTTACCAGGTGAACAGTATAAGTGAGGAGAATGTGTTCCCCTGATGCTTTAATATACACTGGACATATTATCTGGTGAACAGTATAAGTGAGGAGAGTGTTTTCCCCTGATTGTTTAATACTCACGGGACATGTTACCAGGTGAACAGTATAAGTGAGGAGAGTGTGTTCCCCTGATGGTCTAACACGCACGTGACATGTTACCAGGTGAACAGTATAAGTGAGGAGAGTGTGTTCCCCTGATTGTTTAATACTGACGGGACATGTCACCAGGTGAACAGTATAACTGTGGAGAGTGTGTTCCCCAGATGGTTTAACACGCACGGGACATGTTGCCAGGTGAACAGTATAAGTGAGGAGAGTGTGTTCCCCTGATTGTTTAATACACACGGGACATGTCATCGGGTGAACAGGATAAGTGAGGAGAGTGTGTTCCCCTGATGGTCTAACACGCACGGGACATGTTACCAGGTGAACAGTATAAGTGAGGAGAGTGTGTTCCCCTGATGGTTTAACACGCACGGGACATGTTACCAGGTGAACAGTATAAGTGAGGAGAGTGAGTTCCGCTGATGGTTTAATATACACGGGACATGTTACCAGGTGAAGAGTATAAGTGAGGAGAGTGAGTTCCCCTGATTGTTTAATACTGACGGGACATGTTGCCAGGTGAACAGTATAAGTGAGGAGAGTGTGTTCCGCTGATGGTTTAATATGCACGGGACATGTCACCAGGTGAACAGTATAAGTGAGGAGAGTGTGTTCCCCTGATGGTTTAATGCACACGGGACATGTTACCAGGTGAACAGTATAAGTGAGGAGAAGGTGTTCCCCTGATGGTTTAATTTTCACAGGACATGTTACCAGGTGAACAGTATAAGTGAGGAGAGTGTGTTCCCCTGATGGTTTAATATACACGGGACATGTTACCAGATCAACAGTATAAGTGAGGAGAGTGTGTTCCCCTGATGGGTTAATGGAGACGGGACATGTTACCAGGTGAAAAGTATAAGTGAGGAGAGTGTGTTCCCCTGATGTTTTAATATACCCGGAACATGTCAGCAGGTGAACAGTATAATTGAGGAGAGTGTGATCCCCTGATTGTTTAATACACGCGGGACATGTTACCAGGTGAACAGTAAAAGTGAGGAGAGTGTGTTCCCCTGATTGTTTAATACTGACGGGACATGTTACCAGGTGAACAGTATAAGTGAGGAGAGTGTGTTCCCCTGATTGTTTAATACTGATGGGACATGTCACCAGGTGAACAGTATAAGTGAGGAGAGTGTGTTCCCCTGATGGTTTAATACACACGGGACATGTTACCAGGTGAACAGTATAAGTGAGGAGAGTGTGTTCCCCTGATTGTTTAATATACACGGGACATGTCACCAGGTGAACAGTATAAGTGAGGAGAGTGTGTTCCCCTGATTGTTTAATACTGATGGGACATGTCACCAGGTGAACAGTATAAGTGAGGAGAGTGTGTTCCCCTGATGGTTTAATACACACGGGACATGTTACCAGGTGAACAGGATAAGTGAGGAGAGTGTGTTCCCCTGATTGTTTAATATACACGTGACATTTCACCAGGTGAACAGTATAAGTGAGGAGACTGTGTTCCCCTGAATGTTTAATATACACGGGAAATGTCACCAGGTGAACAGTAAAAGTGAGGAGAGTGTGTTCCCCTGATGGTTTAATACTGACAGGACATGTTACCAGATGAACAGTATAAGTGAGGAGAGTGTGTTCCCCTGATGGTTTAATACTGACAGGACATGTTACCAGATGAACAGTATAAGTGAGTAGAGTGTGTTTCTCTGATGGTTTAATGCACACAGGACATGTTACCAGGTGAACAGTATAAGTGAGGAGAGTGTGTTCCCCTGATGGTTTAACACGCACGGGACATGTTACCAGGTGAACAGTATAAGTGAGGAGAGTGTGTTCCCCTGATGGTTTAACACGCACGGGACATGTTACCAGGTGAACAGTATAAGTGAGGAGAGTGTGTTCCCCTGATTGTTTAATACACACGGGACATGTCACCGGGTAAAAAGTATAAGTGAGGCGAGTGTGTTCCTCTGATGGTTTAATACTGACGGGACATGTTACCAGATGAACAGTATAAGTGAGGAGAGTGTGTTCCTCTGATGGTTTAATGCACACAGGACATGTCACCGGGTCAACAGTATAAATGAGGAGAGTGTGTTCCCCTGATTGTTTAATACACACGGGACATGTCACCAGGTGAACAGTATAAGTGAGTAGAGTGTGTTCCCCTGATTGTTTAATACGCACGGGACATGTTACCAGATGAACAGTATAAGTGAGGAGAGTGTGTTCCCCTGATGGTTTAAGACTGACAGGACATGTTACCAGGTGAACAGTATAAGTGAGGAGAGTGTGTTCCCCTGATGGTTTAATATACACGGGACATGTTACCAGGTGAACTTTGTAAGTGAGGAGAGTCTGTTCCCCTGATGGTTTTATATACACGGAATATGTTACCAGGTGAACAGTATAAGTGAGGAGAGTGTGTTGCCCTGATCGTTTAATATACACGGGACATGTTACCAGGTGAACAGTATAAGTGAGGAGAGTGTGTTCCCCTGATGGTTTAATATACACGGGACATGTTACCAGGTGAACAGTATAAGTGAGGAGAGTGTGTTCCCCTGATGGTTTAATATATACGGGACATATTACCAGGTGAACAGTACAAGTGAGGAGAGTGTGTACCCCTGATGGTTTAACACACACGGGACATGTTCCCAGGTGAACAGTATAAGTGAGGAGAGTGTGTTCCCCTGATTGTTTAATACTGACGAGACATGTCACCATTTGAACAGTATAAGTGAGGAGAGTGTGTTCCCCTGATTGTTTAATATACACGGGACATGTTACCAGATCAACAGTATAAGTGAGGAGAGTGTGTTCCCCTGATGGGTCAATAGAGACGGGACATGTTACCAGGTGAACAGTATAAGTGAGGAGAGTGTGTTCCCCTGATGGTTTAATATACACGGGACATGTTACCAGATCAACAGTATAAGTGAGGAGAGTGTGTTCCCCTGATGGGTTAATAGAGACGGGACATGTTACCAGGTGAAAAGTATAAGTGAGGAGAGTGTGTTCCCCTGATGTTTTAATACACACGGGACATGTTACCAGGTGAACAGTAAAAGTGAGGAGAGTGTGTTCCCCTGATTGTTTAATACTGACGGGACATGTTACCAGGTGAACAGTATAAGTGAGGAGAGTGTGTTCCCCTGATTGTTTAACACTGACGGGACATGTTACCAGGTGAACAGTATAAGTGAGGAGAGTGTGTTCCCCTGATTGTTTAATATACACGTGACATGTCACCAGGTGAACAGTATAAGTGAGGAGAGTGTGTTCCCCTGATTGTTTAATACACACGGGACATGTTACCAGGTGAACAGTATAAGTGAGGAGAGTGTGTTCCCCTGATGGTTTAATACTGACAGGACATGTTACCAGATGAACAGTATAAGTGAGGAGAGTGTGTTCCCCTGATTGTTTAATACGCACGGGACATGTTACCAGGTGAACTGTGTAAGTGAGGAGAGTCTGTTCCCCTGATCGTTTAATATACACGGGACATGTTACCAGGTGAACAGTATAAGTGAGGAGAGTGTGATCCCCTGATGGTTTAATATACACGGGACATGTTACCAGGTGAACAGTATAAGTGAGGAGAGTGTGTTCCCCTGATTGTTTAATACGCACGGGACATGTTACCAGGTGAACTGTGTAAGTGAGGAGACTCTGTTCCCCTGATCGTTTAATATACACGGGACATGTTACCAGGTGAACAGTATAAGTGAGGAGAGTGTGATCCCCTGATGGTTTAATATACACGGGACATGTTACCAGGTGAACAGTATAAGTGAGGAGAATGTGTTCCCCTGATGGTTTAATACACACGGGACATGTTACCAGGTGAACAGTATAAGTGAGGAGAGTGTGTTCCCCTGATTGTTTAATATACACGGGACATGTTACCAGGTGAACAGTATAAGTGAGGAGAGTGTGTTCCCCTGATTGTTTAATACTGATGGGACATGTCACCAGGTGAACAGTATAAGTGAGGAGAGTGTGTTCCCCTGATGGTTTAATACACACGGGACATGTTACCAGGTGAACAGTATAAGTGAGGAGAGTGTGTTCCCCTGATTGTTTAATATACACGTGACATGTCACCAGGTGAACAGTATAAGTGAGGAGAGTGTGTTCCCCTGAATGTTTAATACACACGGGACATGTCACCAGGTGAACAGTATAAGTGAGCAGAATGTTTTCCCCTGATGGTTAAATATCCAAAGGACATGTTACCAGGTGAACAGTATAAGTGAGGAGAGTGTGTTCCCCTGATGGTTTAATACTGACAGGACATGTTACCAGATGAACAGTATAAGTGAGGAGAGTGTGTTTCTCTGATGGTTTAATGCACACAGGACATGTTACCAGGTGAACAGTATAAGTGAGGAGAGTGTGTGCCTCTGATTGTTTAATACGCACGGGACATGTTACCAGGTGAACTGTGTAAGTGAGGAGAGTCTGTTCCCCTGATTCTTTTATATACACGGGATATGTTACCAGGTGAACAGTATAAGTGAGGAGAGTGTGTGCCCCTGATCGTTTAATATACACGGGACATGTTACCAGGTGAACAGTATAAGTGAGGAGAGTGTGATCCCCTGATGGTTTAATATACACGGGACATGTTACCAGGTGAACAGTATAAGTGAGGAGAGTGTGTTCCCCTGATGGTTTAATATATACGGGACATATTACCAGGTGAACAGTATAAGTGAGGAGAGTGTGTTCCCCTGATTGTTTAATACTCACGGGACATGTTACCAGGTGAACAGTATAAGTGAGGAGAGAGTGATCCCCTGATGGTTTAATACACACGGGACATGTTACCAGGTGAACAGTATAAGTGAGGAGAGTGTGTTCCCCTGATTGTTTAATATACCCGGGACATGTCACCAGGTGAAAAGTATAAGTGAGGAGAGTGTGTTCCCCTGATGATTTAATGCACACAGGACATGTTACCAGGTGAACAGTATAAGTGAGGAGAGAGTGTTCCTCTGATGGTCTAATGCACACGGGACATGTTACCAGGTGAACAGTGTTAGTGAGGAGAGTGTCTTCCCCTGAAGGTTTAATACTCACGGGACATGTTACCAGGTGAACAGTATAAGTGAGGAGAGTGTGTTCCCTGATGGTTTAATGCACACGGGACATGTTACCAGGTGAACAGTATAAGTGAGGAGAGTGCTTTCCCCTGAAGTTTAATATTCACGGGACATGTTACCAGGTGAACAGTATAACTGAGGAGAGTGTGTTCCCCTGATTGTTTAATACACACGGGACATGTTACCAGGTGAACATTATAAGTGAGGAGAGTGAGTTCCCCTGATTGTTTAATACACACGGGACATGTTACCAGGTGAACAGTATAAGTGAGGAGAGTGTGTTCCCCTGATTGTTTAATACACACGGGTCATGTCACCAGGTGAACAGTATATGTGAGGAGAGTGTGTTCCCCTGATGGTTTAACACGCACGGGACATGTTCCCAGGTGAAAAGTATAAGTGAGGAGAGTGTGTTCCCCTGATTGTTTAATATACATGGGACATGTTACCAGGTGAACAGTATAAGTGAGGAGAGTGTGTTCCCCTGATGGTTTAATATACACTGGACATATTATCTGATGAACAGTATAAGTGAGGAGAGTGTTTTCCCCTGATTGTTTAATACTCACGGGACATGTTACCAGGTGAACAGTATAAGTGAGGAGAGTGTTTTCCCCTGATTGTTTAATGCACACGGGACATGTTACCAGCTGAACAGTATAAGTGAGGAGAGTGTGTTCCCCTGATGGTTTCATATACACGGGACATGTTACCAGGAGAACAGTATAAGTGAGGGGAGTGCTTTCCCCTGATGTTTTAATATACACGGGACATGTTACCAGGTGAACAGTATAAGTGAGGAGAGTGTGTTCCCCTGATTGTTTAATACTGACGGGACATGTTGCCAGGTGAACAGTATAAGTGAGGAGAGTGTGTTCCCCTGATTGTTTAATACACACGGGACATGTCATCGGGTGAACAGGATAAGTGAGGAGAGTGTGTTCCCCTGATGGTCTAACACGCACGGGACATGTTGCCAGGTGAACAGTATAAGTGAGGAGAGTGTGTTCCCCTGATGGTTTAACACGCACGGGACATGTTACCAGGTGAACAGTATAAGTGAGGAGAGTGTGTTCCCCTGATTGTTTAATACACACGGGACATGTCACCGGGTAAAAAGTATAAGTGAGGAGAGTGTGTTCCCCTGATTGTTTAATACACACGGGACATGTCACCTGGTGAACAGTATAAGTGAGGAGAGTGTGTTCCCCTGATTGTTTAATACGCACGGGACATGTTACCAGATGAACAGTATAAGTGAGGAGAGTGTGTTCCCCTGATGGTTTAAGACTGACAGGACATGTTACCAGATGAACAGTATAAGTGAGGAGAGTGTGTTTCTCTGATTGTTTAATACACACGGGACATGTCACCAGGTGAACAGTATAAGTGAGTAGAGTGTGTTCCCCTGATTGTTTAATACGCACGGGACATGTTACCAGATGAACAGTATAAGTGAGGAGAGTGTGTTCCCCTGATGGTTTAAGACTGACAGGACATGTTACCAGATGAACAGTATAAGTGAGGAGAGTGTGTTTCTCTGATGGTTTAATGCACACAGGACATGTTACCAGGTGAACAGTATAAGTGAGGAGAGTGTGTTCCCCTGATGGTTTAATATACACGGGACATGTTACCAGGTGAACTTTGTAAGTGAGGAGAGTCTGTTCCCCTGATGGTTTTATATACACGGGATATGTTACCAGGTGAACAGTATAAGTGAGGAGAGTGTGTTGCCCTGATCGTTTAATATACACGGGACATGTTACCAGGTGAACAGTATAAGTGAGGAGAGTGTGTTCCCCTGATGGTTTAATATACACGGGACATGTTACCAGGTGAACTGTATAAGTGAGGAGAGTGTGTTCCCCTGATGGTTTAATATATACGGGACATATTACCAGGTGAACAGTACAAGTGAGGAGAGTGTGTACCCCTGATGGTTTAACACACACGGGACATGTTACCAGGTGAACAGTATAAGTGAGGAGAGTGTGTTCCCCTGATTGTTTAATACTGACGGGACATGTCACCATTTGAACAGTATAAGTGAGGAGAGTGTGTTCACCTGATTGTTTAATACTGATGGGACATGTCACCAGGTGAACAGTATAAGTGAGGAGAGTGTGTTCCCCTGATGATTTAATGCACACAGGACATGTTACCAGGTGAACAGTATAAGTGAGGAGAGAGTGTTCCTCTGATGGTTTAATGCACACGGGACATGTTACCAGGTGAACAGTATAAGTGAGGAGAGTGCTTTCCCCTGAAGTTTAATATTCACGGGACATGTTACCAGGTGAACAGTATAAGTGAGGAGAGTGTGTTGCCCTGATGGTTTAATATACACGGGACATGTTACCAGGTGAAGAGTATAATTGAGCAGAGTGTGTTCCCCTGATTGTTTAATACACACGGGACATGTCACCAGGTGAACAGTATAAGTGAGGAGAGTGTGTTCCCCTGATTGTTTAATACTGACGGGACATGTTACCAGATGAACAGTATAAGTGAGGAGAGTGTGTTCCTCTGATGGTTTAATGCACACAGGACATGTCACCGGGTCAACAGTATAAATGAGGAGAGTGTGTTCCCCTGATTGTTTAATACACACGGGACATGTCACCAGGTGAACAGTATAAGTGAGTAGAGTGTGTTCCCCTGATTGTTTAATACGCACGGGACATGTTACCAGATGAACAGTATAAGTGAGGAGAGTGTGTTCCCCTGATGGTTTAAGACTGACAGGACATGTTACCAGGTGAACAGTATAAGTGAGGAGAGTGTGTTCCCCTGATGGTTTAATATACACGGGACATGTTACCAGGTGAACTTTGTAAGTGAGGAGAGTCTGTTCCCCTGATGGTTTTATATACACGGAATATGTTACCAGGTGAACAGTATAAGTGAGGAGAGTGTGTTGCCCTGATCGTTTAATATACACGGGACATGTTACCAGGTGAACAGTATAAGTGAGGAGAGTGTGTTCCCCTGATGGTTTAATATACACGGGACATGTTACCAGGTGAACAGTATAAGTGAGGAGAGTGTGTTCCCCTGATGGTTTAATATATACGGGACATATTACCAGGTGAACAGTACAAGTGAGGAGAGTGTGTACCCCTGATGGTTTAACACACACGGGACATGTTCCCAGGTGAACAGTATAAGTGAGGAGAGTGTGTTCCCCTGATTGTTTAATACTGACGAGACATGTCACCATTTGAACAGTATAAGTGAGGAGAGTGTGTTCCCCTGATTGTTTAATATACACGGGACATGTTACCAGATCAACAGTATAAGTGAGGAGAGTGTGTTCCCCTGATGGGTCAATAGAGACGGGACATGTTACCAGGTGAACAGTATAAGTGAGGAGAGTGTGTTCCCCTGATGGTTTAATATACACGGGACATGTTACCAGATCAACAGTATAAGTGAGGAGAGTGTGTTCCCCTGATGGGTTAATAGAGACGGGACATGTTACCAGGTGAAAAGTATAAGTGAGGAGAGTGTGTTCCCCTGATGTTTTAATACACACGGGACATGTTACCAGGTGAACAGTAAAAGTGAGGAGAGTGTGTTCCCCTGATTGTTTAATACTGACGGGACATGTTACCAGGTGAACAGTATAAGTGAGGAGAGTGTGTTCCCCTGATTGTTTAACACTGACGGGACATGTTACCAGGTGAACAGTATAAGTGAGGAGAGTGTGTTCCCCTGATTGTTTAATATACACGTGACATGTCACCAGGTGAACAGTATAAGTGAGGAGAGTGTGTTCCCCTGATTGTTTAATACACACGGGACATGTTACCAGGTGAACAGTATAAGTGAGGAGAGTGTGTTCCCCTGATGGTTTAATACTGACAGGACATGTTACCAGATGAACAGTATAAGTGAGGAGAGTGTGTTCCCCTGATTGTTTAATACGCACGGGACATGTTACCAGGTGAACTGTGTAAGTGAGGAGAGTCTGTTCCCCTGATCGTTTAATATACACGGGACATGTTACCAGGTGAACAGTATAAGTGAGGAGAGTGTGATCCCCTGATGGTTTAATATACACGGGACATGTTACCAGGTGAACAGTATAAGTGAGGAGAGTGTGTTCCCCTGATTGTTTAATACGCACGGGACATGTTACCAGGTGAACTGTGTAAGTGAGGAGACTCTGTTCCCCTGATCGTTTAATATACACGGGACATGTTACCAGGTGAACAGTATAAGTGAGGAGAGTGTGATCCCCTGATGGTTTAATATACACGGGACATGTTACCAGGTGAACAGTATAAGTGAGGAGAATGTGTTCCCCTGATGGTTTAATACACACGGGACATGTTACCAGGTGAACAGTATAAGTGAGGAGAGTGTGTTCCCCTGATTGTTTAATATACACGGGACATGTTACCAGGTGAACAGTATAAGTGAGGAGAGTGTGTTCCCCTGATTGTTTAATACTGATGGGACATGTCACCAGGTGAACAGTATAAGTGAGGAGAGTGTGTTCCCCTGATTGTTTAATATACACGTGACATGTCACCAGGTGAACAGTATAAGTGAGGAGAGTGTGTTCCCCTGAATGTTTAATACACACGGGACATGTCACCAGGTGAACAGTATAAGTGAGCAGAATGTTTTCCCCTGATGGTTAAATATCCAAAGGACATGTTACCAGGTGAACAGTATAAGTGAGGAGAGTGTGTTCCCCTGATGGTTTAATACTGACAGGACATGTTACCAGATGAACAGTATAAGTGAGGAGAGTGTGTTTCTCTGATGGTTTAATGCACACAGGACATGTTACCAGGTGAACAGTATAAGTGAGGAGAGTGTGTGCCTCTGATTGTTTAATACGCACGGGACATGTTACCAGGTGAACTGTGTAAGTGAGGAGAGTCTGTTCCCCTGATTCTTTTATATACACGGGATATGTTACCAGGTGAACAGTATAAGTGAGGAGAGTGTGTGCCCCTGATCGTTTAATATACACGGGACATGTTACCAGGTGAACAGTATAAGTGAGGAGAGTGTGATCCCCTGATGGTTTAATATACACGGGACATGTTACCAGGTGAACAGTATAAGTGAGGAGAGTGTGTTCCCCTGATGGTTTAATATATACGGGACATATTACCAGGTGAACAGTATAAGTGAGGAGAGTGTGTTCCCCTGATTGTTTAATACTCACGGGACATGTTACCAGGTGAACAGTATAAGTGAGGAGAGAGTGATCCCCTGATGGTTTAATACACACGGGACATGTTACCAGGTGAACAGTATAAGTGAGGAGAGTGTGTTCCCCTGATTGTTTAATATACCCGGGACATGTCACCAGGTGAAAAGTATAAGTGAGGAGAGTGTGTTCCCCTGATGATTTAATGCACACAGGACATGTTACCAGGTGAACAGTATAAGTGAGGAGAGAGTGTTCCTCTGATGGTCTAATGCACACGGGACATGTTACCAGGTGAACAGTGTTAGTGAGGAGAGTGTCTTCCCCTGAAGGTTTAATACTCACGGGACATGTTACCAGGTGAACAGTATAAGTGAGGAGAGTGTGTTCCCTGATGGTTTAATGCACACGGGACATGTTACCAGGTGAACAGTATAAGTGAGGAGAGTGCTTTCCCCTGAAGTTTAATATTCACGGGACATGTTACCAGGTGAACAGTATAACTGAGGAGAGTGTGTTCCCCTGATTGTTTAATACACACGGGACATGTTACCAGGTGAACATTATAAGTGAGGAGAGTGAGTTCCCCTGATTGTTTAATACACACGGGACATGTTACCAGGTGAACAGTATAAGTGAGGAGAGTGTGTTCCCCTGATTGTTTAATACACACGGGTCATGTCACCAGGTGAACAGTATATGTGAGGAGAGTGTGTTCCCCTGATGGTTTAACACGCACGGGACATGTTCCCAGGTGAAAAGTATAAGTGAGGAGAGTGTGTTCCCCTGATTGTTTAATATACATGGGACATGTTACCAGGTGAACAGTATAAGTGAGGAGAGTGTGTTCCCCTGATGGTTTAATATACACTGGACATATTATCTGATGAACAGTATAAGTGAGGAGAGTGTTTTCCCCTGATTGTTTAATACTCACGGGACATGTTACCAGGTGAACAGTATAAGTGAGGAGAGTGTTTTCCCCTGATTGTTTAATGCACACGGGACATGTTACCAGCTGAACAGTATAAGTGAGGAGAGTGTGTTCCCCTGATGGTTTCATATACACGGGACATGTTACCAGGAGAACAGTATAAGTGAGGGGAGTGCTTTCCCCTGATGTTTTAATATACACGGGACATGTTACCAGGTGAACAGTATAAGTGAGGAGAGTGTGTTCCCCTGATTGTTTAATACTGACGGGACATGTTGCCAGGTGAACAGTATAAGTGAGGAGAGTGTGTTCCCCTGATTGTTTAATACACACGGGACATGTCATCGGGTGAACAGGATAAGTGAGGAGAGTGTGTTCCCCTGATGGTCTAACACGCACGGGACATGTTGCCAGGTGAACAGTATAAGTGAGGAGAGTGTGTTCCCCTGATGGTTTAACACGCACGGGACATGTTACCAGGTGAACAGTATAAGTGAGGAGAGTGTGTTCCCCTGATTGTTTAATACACACGGGACATGTCACCGGGTAAAAAGTATAAGTGAGGAGAGTGTGTTCCCCTGATTGTTTAATACACACGGGACATGTCACCTGGTGAACAGTATAAGTGAGGAGAGTGTGTTCCCCTGATTGTTTAATACGCACGGGACATGTTACCAGATGAACAGTATAAGTGAGGAGAGTGTGTTCCCCTGATGGTTTAAGACTGACAGGACATGTTACCAGATGAACAGTATAAGTGAGGAGAGTGTGTTTCTCTGATTGTTTAATACACACGGGACATGTCACCAGGTGAACAGTATAAGTGAGTAGAGTGTGTTCCCCTGATTGTTTAATACGCACGGGACATGTTACCAGATGAACAGTATAAGTGAGGAGAGTGTGTTCCCCTGATGGTTTAAGACTGACAGGACATGTTACCAGATGAACAGTATAAGTGAGGAGAGTGTGTTTCTCTGATGGTTTAATGCACACAGGACATGTTACCAGGTGAACAGTATAAGTGAGGAGAGTGTGTTCCCCTGATGGTTTAATATACACGGGACATGTTACCAGGTGAACTTTGTAAGTGAGGAGAGTCTGTTCCCCTGATGGTTTTATATACACGGGATATGTTACCAGGTGAACAGTATAAGTGAGGAGAGTGTGTTGCCCTGATCGTTTAATATACACGGGACATGTTACCAGGTGAACAGTATAAGTGAGGAGAGTGTGTTCCCCTGATGGTTTAATATACACGGGACATGTTACCAGGTGAACTGTATAAGTGAGGAGAGTGTGTTCCCCTGATGGTTTAATATATACGGGACATATTACCAGGTGAACAGTACAAGTGAGGAGAGTGTGTACCCCTGATGGTTTAACACACACGGGACATGTTACCAGGTGAACAGTATAAGTGAGGAGAGTGTGTTCCCCTGATTGTTTAATACTGACGGGACATGTCACCATTTGAACAGTATAAGTGAGGAGAGTGTGTTCACCTGATTGTTTAATACTGATGGGACATGTCACCAGGTGAACAGTATAAGTGAGGAGAGTGTGTTCCCCTGATGATTTAATGCACACAGGACATGTTACCAGGTGAACAGTATAAGTGAGGAGAGAGTGTTCCTCTGATGGTTTAATGCACACGGGACATGTTACCAGGTGAACAGTATAAGTGAGGAGAGTGCTTTCCCCTGAAGTTTAATATTCACGGGACATGTTACCAGGTGAACAGTATAAGTGAGGAGAGTGTGTTGCCCTGATGGTTTAATATACACGGGACATGTTACCAGGTGAAGAGTATAATTGAGCAGAGTGTGTTCCCCTGATTGTTTAATACACACGGGACATGTCACCAGGTGAACAGTATAAGTGAGGAGAGTGTGTTCCCCTGATTGTTTAATACTGACGGGACATGTTACCAGGTGAACAGTATAAGTGAGCAGTATGATTTCTCCTGATGGTTAAATATGCAAAGGACATGTTACCAAGTGAGCAGTATAAGTGAGGAGACTGTGTTCCCCTGATGGTTTAATACTGACGGGACATGTTACCAGATGAACAGTATAAGTGAGGAGAGTGTGTTCCTCTGATGGTTTAATGCACACAGGACATGTTACCAGCTGAACAGTATAAGTGAGGAGAGTGTGTTCCCCTGATGGTTTAATAAACACGGGACATGTTACCAGGTGAACAGTATAAGTGAGGAGAGTGTGTTCCCCTGATGGTTTAATATACACGGGACATGTTACCAGGTGAACAGTATAAGTGAGGAGAGTGTGTTCCCCTGATGGGTTAATAGAGACGGGACATGTTACCAGGTGAAAAGTATAAGTGAGGAGAGTGTGTTCCACTGATGTTTTAATATACCCGGAACATGTCAGCAGGTGAACAGTATAATTGAGGAGAATGTGATCCCCTGATTGTTTAATACACGCGGGACATGTTACCAGGTGAACAGTAAAAGTGAGGAGAGTGTGTTCCCCTGATTGTTTAATACTGACGGGACATGTTACCAGGTCAACAGTATAAGTGAGGAGAGTGTGTTCCCCTGATGGTTTAATACACACGGGACGTGTCACCAGGTGAACAGTATAAGTGAGGAGAGTGTGTTCCCCTGATTGTTTAACACTGACGGGACACGTTACCAGGTGAACAGTATAAGTGAGGAGAGTGTGTTCCCCTGATGGTTTAATATACACGGGACATGTTACCAGATCAACAGTATAAGTGAGGAGAGTGTGTTCCCCTGATGGGTTAATAGAGACGGGACATGTTACCAGGAAAAAGTATAAGTGAGGAGAGTGTGTTCCCCTGATTGTTTAACACTGACGGGACATGTTACCAGGTGAACAGTATAAGTGAGGAGAGTGTGTTCCCCTGATGGTTTAATACACACGGGACATGTCACCAGGTGAACAGTAAAAGTGAGGAGAGTGTGTTTCCCTGATTGTTTAATATACACGTGACATGTCACCAGGTGAACAGTATAAGTGAGCAGAATGTTTTCCCCTGATGGTTAAATATCCAAAGGACATGTTACCAGGTGAAAAGTATAAGTGAGGAGAGTGTGTTCCCCTGATGGTTTAATACTGACAGGACATGTTACCAGATGAAGAGTATAAGTGAGGAGAGTGTGTTTCTCTGATGGTTTAATGCACACGGGACATGTTACCAGGTGAACAGTATAAGTGAGGAGAGTCTGTTCCCCTGATCGTTTAATATACACGGGACATGTTACCAGGTGAACAGTATAAGTGAGGAGAGTGTGATCCCCTGATGGTTTAATATACACGGGACATGTTACCAGGTGAACAGTATAAGTGAGGAGAGTGTGATCCCCTGATGGTTTAATATACACGGGACATGTTACCAGGTGAACAGTATAAGTGAGGAGAATGTGTTCCCCTGATGGTTTAATATATACGGGACATATTACCAGGTGAACAGTACAAGTGAGGAGAGTGTGTACCCCTGATGGTTTAACACACACGGGACATGTTACCAGGTGAACAGTATAAGTGAGGAGAGTGTGTTCCCCTGATTGTTTAATACTGACGGGACATGTCACCATTTGAACAGTATAAGTGAGGAGAGTGTGTTCCCCTGATTGTTTAATACTGACGGGACATGTCACCAGGTGAACAGTATTAGTGAGGAGAGTGTGTTCCCCTGATGATTTAATGCACACAGGACATGTTACCAGGTGAACAGTATAAGTGAGGAGAGAGTGTTCCTCTGATGGTTTAATGCACACGGGACATGTTACCAGGTGAACAGTATAAGTGAGGAGAGTGCTTTCCCCTGAAGTTTAATATTCACGGGACATGTTACCAGGTGAACAGTATAAGTGAGGAGAGTGTGTTGCCCTGATGGTTTAATATACACGGGACATGTTACCAGGTGAAGAGTATAATTGAGGAGAGTGTGATCCCCTGATTGTTTAATACACACGGGACATGTCACCAGGTGAACAGTATATGTGAGGAGAGTGTGTTCCCCTGATTGTTTAATACACACGGGACATGTCACCAGGTGAACAGTATATGTGAGGAGAGTGTGTTCCCCTGATGGTTTAACACGCACGGGACATGTTACCAGGTGAACAGTATAAGTGAGGAGAGTGTGTTCCCCTGATGTTTTAATATACACGGGACATGTCAGCAGGTGAACAGCATAATTGAGGAGAGTGTGTTCCCCTGATGGTTTAATATACACGGGACATGTTACCAGATGAACAGTATAAGTGAGGAGAGTGTGTTCCCCTGATTGTTTAATGCACACGGGACATTTCACCAGGTGAACAGTATAAGTGAGGAGTGTGTGTTCCCCTGATTGTTCAATACACACGGGACATGTTACCAGGTGAACAGTATAAGTGAGGAGAGTGCGTTCCCCTGATTGTTCAATACACACGGGACATGTTACCAGTTGAACAGTATAAGTGAGGAGAGTGTGTTCCCCTGATGGTTTAATGCACACGGGACATGTTCCCAGTTGAAAAGTATAAGTGAGGAGAGTGTGTTCCCCTGATTGTTTAATATACACGGGACATGTTACCAGGTGAACAGTATAAGTGAGGAGAGTGTGTTCCCCTGATTGTTTAATACATACGGGACATGTCACCAGGTGAACAGTATAAGTGAGTAGAGTGTGTTCCCCTGATTGTTTAATACGCACGGGACATGTTACCAGATGAACAGTATAAGTGAGGAGAGTGTGTTCCCCTGATTGTTTAATATACACGGGACATGTTACCAGGTGAACTTTGTAAGTGAGGAGAGTGTGTTTCTCTGATGGTTTAATGCACACAGGACATGTTACCAGGTGAACAGTATAAGTGAGGAGAGTGTGTTCCCCTGATGGTTTAATATACACGGGACATGTTACCAGGTGAACTTTGTAAGTGAGGAGAGTCTGTTCCCCTGATGGTTTTATATGCACGGGATATGTTACCAGGTGAACAGTATAAGTGAGGAGAGTGTGTTCCCCTGATCGTTTAATATACACGGGACATGTTACCAGGTGAACAGTATAAGTGAGGAGAGAGTGCTCCCCTGATGGTTTCATATACACGGGACATGTTACCAGGTGGACAGTATAAGTGAGGAGAGTGTGTTCCCCTGATGGTTTAATATATACGGGACATATTACCAGGTGAACAGTACAAGTGAGGAGAGTGTGTTCCCCTGATTGTTTAATATACCCGGGACATGTCACCAGGTGAAGAGTAGATTGAGGAGAGTGTGTTCCCCTGATTGTTTAATACTGACGGGACATGTCACCAGGTGAACAGTATAAGTGAGGAGAGTGTGTTCCCCTGATTGTTTAATGCACACGGGACATGTTACCAGGTGAACAGTATAAGTGAGGAGAGTCTGTTCCCCTGATCGTTTAATATACACGGGACATGTTACCAGGTGAACAGTATAAGTGAGGAGAGTGTGATCCCCTGATGGTTTAATATACACGGGACATGTTACCAGGTGAACAGTATAAGTGAGGAGAGTGTGATCCCCTGATGGTTTAATATACACGGGACATGTTACCAGGTGAACAGTATAAGTGAGGAGAATGTGTTCCCCTGATGGTTTAATATATACGGGACATATTACCAGGTGAACAGTACAAGTGAGGAGAGTGTGTACCCCTGATGGTTTAACACACACGGGACATGTTACCAGGTGAACAGTATAAGTGAGGAGAGTGTGTTCCCCTGATTGTTTAATACTGACGGGACATGTCACCATTTGAACAGTATAAGTGAGGAGAGTGTGTTCCCCTGATTGTTTAATACTGACGGGACATGTCACCAGGTGAACAGTATTAGTGAGGAGAGTGTGTTCCCCTGATGATTTAATGCACACAGGACATGTTACCAGGTGAACAGTATAAGTGAGGAGAGAGTGTTCCTCTGATGGTTTAATGCACACGGGACATGTTACCAGGTGAACAGTATAAGTGAGGAGAGTGCTTTCCCCTGAAGTTTAATATTCACGGGACATGTTACCAGGTGAACAGTATAAGTGAGGAGAGTGTGTTGCCCTGATGGTTTAATATACACGGGACATGTTACCAGGTGAAGAGTATAATTGAGGAGAGTGTGATCCCCTGATTGTTTAATACACACGGGACATGTCACCAGGTGAACAGTATATGTGAGGAGAGTGTGTTCCCCTGATTGTTTAATACACACGGGACATGTCACCAGGTGAACAGTATATGTGAGGAGAGTGTGTTCCCCTGATGGTTTAACACGCACGGGACATGTTACCAGGTGAACAGTATAAGTGAGGAGAGTGTGTTCCCCTGATGTTTTAATATACACGGGACATGTCAGCAGGTGAACAGCATAATTGAGGAGAGTGTGTTCCCCTGATGGTTTAATATACACGGGACATGTTACCAGATGAACAGTATAAGTGAGGAGAGTGTGTTCCCCTGATTGTTTAATGCACACGGGACATTTCACCAGGTGAACAGTATAAGTGAGGAGTGTGTGTTCCCCTGATTGTTCAATACACACGGGACATGTTACCAGGTGAACAGTATAAGTGAGGAGAGTGCGTTCCCCTGATTGTTCAATACACACGGGACATGTTACCAGTTGAACAGTATAAGTGAGGAGAGTGTGTTCCCCTGATGGTTTAATGCACACGGGACATGTTCCCAGTTGAAAAGTATAAGTGAGGAGAGTGTGTTCCCCTGATTGTTTAATATACACGGGACATGTTACCAGGTGAACAGTATAAGTGAGGAGAGTGTGTTCCCCTGATTGTTTAATACATACGGGACATGTCACCAGGTGAACAGTATAAGTGAGTAGAGTGTGTTCCCCTGATTGTTTAATACGCACGGGACATGTTACCAGATGAACAGTATAAGTGAGGAGAGTGTGTTCCCCTGATTGTTTAATATACACGGGACATGTTACCAGGTGAACTTTGTAAGTGAGGAGAGTGTGTTTCTCTGATGGTTTAATGCACACAGGACATGTTACCAGGTGAACAGTATAAGTGAGGAGAGTGTGTTCCCCTGATGGTTTAATATACACGGGACATGTTACCAGGTGAACTTTGTAAGTGAGGAGAGTCTGTTCCCCTGATGGTTTTATATGCACGGGATATGTTACCAGGTGAACAGTATAAGTGAGGAGAGTGTGTTCCCCTGATCGTTTAATATACACGGGACATGTTACCAGGTGAACAGTATAAGTGAGGAGAGAGTGCTCCCCTGATGGTTTCATATACACGGGACATGTTACCAGGTGGACAGTATAAGTGAGGAGAGTGTGTTCCCCTGATGGTTTAATATATACGGGACATATTACCAGGTGAACAGTACAAGTGAGGAGAGTGTGTTCCCCTGATTGTTTAATATACCCGGGACATGTCACCAGGTGAAGAGTAGATTGAGGAGAGTGTGTTCCCCTGATTGTTTAATACTGACGGGACATGTCACCAGGTGAACAGTATAAGTGAGGAGAGTGTGTTCCCCTGATTGTTTAATATACCCGGGACATGTCACCAGGTGAACAGTATAAGTGAGGAGAGTGTGTTCCCCTGATGATTTAATGCACACAGGACATGTTACCAGGTGAACAGTAAAAGTGAGGAGAGAGTATTCCTCTGATGGTTTAATGCACACGGGACATGTTACCAGGTGAACAGTATAAGTGAGGAGAGTGTGTTCCCCTGATGGTTTAATATACACGGGACATGTCACCAGGTGAAGAGTATAATTGAGGAGAGTGTGATCCCCTGATTGTTTAATACACACGGGACATGTTACCAGGTGAACAGTATAATTGAGGAGAGTGTGATCCCCTGATTGTTTAATACACACGGGACATGTTACCAGGTGAACAGTATAAGTGAGGAGAGTGTGTTCCCCTGATTGTTTAATACACACGGGACATGTCACCAGGTGAACAGTATATGTGAGTAGAGTGTGTTCCCCTGATTGTTTAATACACACGGGACATTTCACCAGGTGAACAGTATAAGTGAGGAGAGTGTGTTCCCCTGATGGTTTAATATACACGGGACATGTTACCAGATGAACAGTATAAGTGAGGAGCGTGTGTTCCCCTGATTGTTTAATACACACGGGACATTTCACCATGTGAACAGTATAAGTGAGGAGAGTGCGTTCCCCTGATTGTTCAAAATACACGGGACATGTTACCAGTTGAACAGTATAAGTGAGGAGAGTGTGTTCCCCTGATGGTTTAATGCACACGGGACATGTTCCCAGGTGAAAAGTATAAGTGAGGAGAGTGTTTTCCCCTGATTGTTTAATATACACGGGACATGTTACCAGTTGAACAGTACAAGTGAGGAGAGTGTGTTCCCCTGATGGTTTAATGCACACGGGACATGTTCCCAGGTGAAAAGTATAAGTGAGGAGAGTGTGTTCCCCTGATTGTTTAATATACACGGGACATGTTACCAGGTGAACAGTATAAGTGAGGAGAGTGTGTTCCCCTGATGGTTTAATACACACGGGACATGTTATCAGGTGAAAAGCATAAGTGAGGAGAGTGTGTTCCCCTGATGGTTTAATACACACGGGACATGTTACCAGGTGAACAGTATAAGTGAGGAGAGTGTGTTCCCCTGATTGTTTATTTTACACGGGACATGTTACCAGGTGAACAGTATAAGTGAGGAGAGTGTGTTCCCCTGATGGTTTAATATACACGGGACATGTTACCAGGTGAACAGTATAAGTGAGGAGTGTGTATTCCCCTGATTGTTTAATACAAACTGGACATGTTACCAGGTGAACAGTATAAGTGAGGAGAATGTGTTCCCCTGATGGTTTAATATACACTGGACATATTATCTGGTGAATAGTATAAGTGAGGATAGTGTTTTCCCCTGATTGTTTAATACTCACGGGACATGTTACCATGTGAACAGTATAAGTGAGGAGAGTGTGTTCCCCTGATGGTTTAACACGCACGGGACATTTTACCAGGTGAACAGTATAATTGAGGAGAGTGTGTTCCCCTGATGGTTTAATATACACAGGACATGTTACCAGGTGAACAGTATAAGTGAGGAGAGTGTGTTCCCCTGATGGTTTAATATACACAGGACATGTTACCAGGTGAACAGTATAAGTGAGGAGAGTGTGTTCCCCTGATTGTTTAATAAACACGGGACATGTCACCAGGTGAACAGTATAAGTGAGCAGAATGTTTTCCCCTGATGGTTAAATATGCAAAGGACATGTGACCAGGTGAACAGTATAAGTGAGGAGAGTGTGTTCCTCTGATGGTTTAATGCACACAGGACATGTTACCAGCTGAACAGTATAAGTGAGGAGAGTGTGTTCCCCTGATGGTTTAATACTGACGGGACATGTTACCAGATGAACAGTATAAGTGAGGAGAGTGTGTTCCTCTGATGGTTTAATGCACACAGGACATGTTACCAGCTGAACAGTATAAGTGAGGAGGATGTGTTCCCCTGATGGTTTAATATACACGGGACATGTTACCAGGTGAACAGTATAAGTGAGGTGAGTGTGTTCCCCTGATGGTTTAATATACACGGGACATGTTACCAGGTGAATAGTATAAGTGAGGAGAGTGTGTTCCCCTGATGGTTTAATATACACGGGACATGTTACCAGATCAACAGTATAAGTGAGGAGAGTGTGTTCCCCTGATTGTTTAATACTCACGGGACATGTTACCAGGTGAACAGTATAAGTGAGGAGAGTCTGTTCCCCTGATGTTTTAATATACCCGGAACATGTCAGCAGGTGAACAGTATAATTGAGGAGAGTGTGTTCCCCTGATGGTTTAATACTGATGGGACATGTTACCAGATGAACAGTATAAGTGAGGAGAATGTGTTCCCCTGATGGTTTAATACACACGGGACATGTCACCAGGTGAACAGTAAAAGTGAGGAGAGTGTGTTCCCCTGATGGTTTAATAATGACGGGACATGTCACCAGGTGAACAGTATAAGTGAGGAGAGTGTGTTCCCCTGATGGTTTAATATACACGGGACATGTTACCAGATGAACAGTATAAGTGAGGAGAGTGTTTTCCCCTGATTGTTTAATACTGACGGGACATGTTACCAGGTGAACAGTATAAGTGAGGAGAGTGTGTTCCCCTGATTGTTTAATACACACGGGACATGTCACCATGTGAACAGTATAAGTGAGCAGAATGTTTTCCCCTGATGGTGAAATATTCAAAGGACATGTTACCAGGTGAACAGTATAAGTGAGGAGAGTGTGTTCCCCTGATGGTTTAATATACAGGGGACATGTTACGCGGTGAACAGTATAAGTGAGGAGAGTGTGTTCCCCTGATGGTTTAATATACACGCGACATGTTACCCGGTGAACAGTATATGTGAGGAGAGTGTGTTCCCCTGATGTTTTAATATACACGGGATATGTTACCAGGTGAACAGTATAAGTGAGGAGAGTATGTTCCCCTGATGGTTTAATATACACGGGATATGTTACCAGTTGAACAGTATAAGCGAGGAGAGTGTGTTCCCCTTATGGTTTAATATACACGGGACATGTTACCAGGTGAACAGTGTAAGTGAGGAGAGTGTATTCCCCTGATTGTTTAATACACACAGGACATGTTACCAGGTGAACAGTATAAGTGAGGACAGTATGTTCCCCTGATGGTTTAATATACACGGGACATGTTACCAGGTGAACAGTATAAGAGAGGAGAGTGTGTTCCCCTGATTGTTTAATACACACGGGACATGTCACCAAGTGAACAGTATAAGTGAGGAGAGTGTGTTCCCCTGACGGCTTAATACTGACGGGACATGTTACCAAGTGAACTGTCTCAGTGAGGAGAGTGTGTTCCCCTGATGGCTTAATACTGACGGGACATGTCACCAGGTGAACAGTATAAGTGAGGAGAGTGTGTTCCCCTGATTGTTTAATATACCCGGGACATGTCACCAGGTGAACAGTATAAGTGAGGAGAGTGTGTTCCCCTGATTGTTTAATACACACGGGACATGTCACCAGGTGAACAGCATAGGTGAGGAGAGTGTGTTCCCCTGATGGTTTAACATACACGGGACATGTTACCAGGTGAACAGTATAAGTGAGGAGAGTGTGTTCACCTGATGGTTTAATACGCACGGGACATGTCACCAAGTGAACTGTATAAGTGAGGACAGTGTGTTCTCCTGATGTTTTAATATACACGGGACATGTTACCAGGTGAACAGTATAAGTGAGGAGAGTGTGTTCACCAGATTGATTAATATTACGGGACATGTTGCCAGGTGAACAGTATAAGTGAGGAGAGTGTGTTCCCCTCATTGTTTAATATACACGGGACATGTTACCAGTTGAACAGTATAAGTGAGGAGAGTGTGTTCCCCTGATGGCTTAATACTGACGGGACGTGTCACCAGGTGAACAGTATAGGTGAGGAGAGTGTGTTCCCCTGATGGTTTAACATACACGGGACATGTTACCAGGTGAACAGTATAAGTGAGGAGAGTGTGTTCACCTGATGGTTTAATACGCACGGGACATGTCACCAAGTGAACTGTATTAGTGAGGACAGTGTGTTCTCCTGATGTTTTAATATACACGGGACATGTTACCAGGTGAACAGTATAAGTGAGGGCAGTGTGTTCCCCTGATTGTTCAATACACACGGGACATGTTACCAGGTGAACAGTATAAGTGAGGAGAGTGTGTTCCCCTGATGGTTTAATATACACGGGACATGTTACCAGGTGAACAGTATAAGTGAGGAGATTGTGTTCACCTGATGGTTTAATACGCACGGGACATGTCACCAAGTAAACTGTATAAGTGAGGAGAGTGTGTTCCCCTGATGGCTTAATACTGACGGGACGTGTAACCAGGTGAACAGTATAAGTGAGGAGAGTGTGTTCCCCTGATTGTTTAATACACACGGGGCATTTCACCAAGTGAACTTTATAAGTGAGGAGAGTGTGTTCCACTGATGGCTTAATACTGACGGGACATGTTACCAGATGAACAGTATAAGTGAGGAGAGTGTGTTGCCCTGATGGTTTAATACACACAGGATATGTTACCAGCTGAACAGTATATGTGAGGAGAGTGTGTTCCCCTGATGGTTTAATACAAACTGGACATGTTACCAGGTGAACAGTATAAGTGAGGAGAGAGTGTTCCCCTGATGGTTTAATATACACAGGACATGTTACCAGGTTAACAGTATAAGTGAGGAGAGTGTGTTCCCCTGATGGTTTAATATACACAGGACATGTTACCAGGTGAACAGTATAAGTGAGGAGAGTGTGTTCCCCTGATGGTTTAATATACACAGGACATGTTACCAGGTGAACAGTATAAGTGAGGAGAGTGTGTTCCCCTGATTGTTTAATAAACACGGGACATGTCACCAGGTGAACAGTATAAGTGAGGAGAGTGTGTTCCCCTGATTGTTTAATATACACAGGACATGTTACCAGGTGAACACTGTAAGTGAGGAGAGTGTTTTCCCCTGATGGTTAAATATGCAAAGGACATGTTACCAGGTGAACAGTATAAGTGAGGAGAATGTGTTCCTCTGATGGTTTAATGCACACAGGACATGTTACCAGCTGAACAGTATAAGTGAGGAGAGTGTGTTCCCCTGATGGTTTAATACTGACGGGACATGTTACCAGATGAACAGTATAAGTGAGGAGAGTGTGTTCCTCTGATGGTTTAATGCACACAGGACATGTTACCAGCTGAACAGTATAAGTGAGGATGATGTGTTCCCCTGATGGTTTAATATACACGGGACATGTTACCAGGTAAACAGTATAAGTGAGGAGAGTGTGTTCCCCTTATGGTTTAATATACACGGGACATGTTACCAGATCAACAGTATAAGTGAGGAGAGTGTGTTCCCCTGATTGTGTAATACTCACGGGACATGTTACCAGGTGAACAGTATAAGGGAGGAGAGTGTGTTCCCCTGATGTTTTAATATACCCGGAACATGTCAGCAGGTGAACAGTATAATTGAGGAGAGTGTGTTCCCCTGATGGTTTAATACTGATGGGACATGTTACCAGATGAACAGTATAAGTGAGGAGAATGTGTTCCCCTGATGGTTTAATACACACGGGACATGTCACCAGGTGAACAGTAAAAGTGATTAGAGTGTGTTCCCCTGATGGTTTAATAATGACGGGACAATTAACCAGGTGAACAGTATAAGTGAGGAGAGTGTGTTCCCCTGATGGTTTAATATACACGGGACATGTTACCAGATGAACAGTATAAGTGAGGAGAGTGTTTTCCCCTGATTGTTTAATACTGACGGGACATGTTACCAGGTGAACAGTATAAGTGAGGAGAGTGTGTTCCCCTGATTGCTTAATGCACACGGGACATGTCACCATGTGAACAGTATAAGTGAGCAGAATGTTTTCCCCTGATGGTGAAATATTCAAAGGACATGTTACCAGGTGAACAGTATAAGTGAGGAGAGTGTGTTCCCCTGATGGTTTAATATACACGGGACATGTTACGCGGTGAACAGTATAAGTGAGGAGAGTGTGTTCCCCTGATGGTTTAATATACACGCGACATGTTACCCGGTGAACAGTATATGTGAGGAGAGTGTGTTCCCCTGATGGTTTAATATACACGCGACATGTTACCCGGTGAACAATATAAGTGAGGAGAGTATGTTCCCCTGATGGTTTAATATACACGGGATATGTTACCAGTTGAACAGTATAAGTGAGAAGAGTGTGTTCCCTTGATGGTTTAATATACACGGGACAGGTTACCAGGTGAACAGTATAAGTGAGGAGATTGTGTTCCCCTGATGGTTTAATACACACGGGACATGTTATCAGGTGAACAGTATAAGTGAGGAGAGTGTGTTCCCCTGATTGTTTAATATGCACGGGACATGTTTCCAGGTGAACAGTATAAGCGAGGAGAGTGTGTTCACCAGATTGATTATTATTACGGGACATGTTGCCAGGTGAACAGTATAAGTGAGGAGAGTGTGTTCACCAGATTGATTAATATTACGGGACATATCACCAAGTGAACTGTATAAGTGAGGAGAGTGTGTTCCCCTGATGGCTTAATACTGACGGGACATGTCACCAGGTGAACAGTATAAGTGAGGAGAGTGTGTTCCCCTGATTGTTTAATATACACGGGACATGTTACCAGGTGAACAGTATAAGTGAGGAGAGTGTGTTCACCAGATTGATTAATATTACGGGACATATCACCAAGTGAACTGTATAAGTGAGGAGAGTGTGTTCCCCTGATGTCTTAATACTGACGGGACATGTCACCAGGTGAACAGTATAAGTGAGGAGAGTGTGTTCCCCTGATTGTTTAATATACACGGGACATGTCACCAGGTGAACAGTATAGGTGAGGAGAGTGTGTTCCCCTGATGGTTTAACATACACGGGACATGTTACCAGGTGAACAGTATAAGTGAGGAGAGTGTGTTCACCTGATGGTTTAATACGCACGGGACATGTCACCAAGTGAACTGTATAAGTGAGGACAGTGTGATCTCCTGATGTTTTAATATACACGGGACATGTCACCAGGTGAACAGTATAAGTGAGGACAATGTGTTCACCAGATTGATTAATATTACGGGACATGTTGCCAGGTGAACAGTATAAGTGAGGAGAGTGTGTTCCCCTGATTGTTTAATATACACGGGACATGTTACCAGGTGAACAGTATAAGTGAGGAGAGTGTGTTCACCAGATTGATTAATATTACGGGACATATCACCAAGTGAACTGTATAAGTGAGGAGAGTGTGTTCCCCTGATGGCTTAATACTGACGGGACGTGTCACCAGGTGAACAGTATAGGTGAGGAGAGTGTGTTCCCCTGATGGTTTAACATACACGGGACATGTTACCAGGTGAACAGTATAAGTGAGGAGAGTGTGTTCACCTGATGGTTTAATACGCACGGGACATGTCACCAAGTGAACTGTATAAGTGAGGACAGTGTGTTCTCCTGATGTTTTAATCTACACGGGACATGTTACCAGGTGAACAGTATAAGTGAGGAGAGTGTGTTCCCCTGATGGTTTAATATACACTGGACATGTTACCAGGTGAACAGTACAAGTGAGGAGAGTGTGTTCCCCTGATGGTTTAATATACACGGGACATGTTACCAGGTGAACAGTATAAGTGAGGAGAGTGTGTTCCCCTGATGGTTTAATATACACGGGACATGTTACCAAGTGAACTGTATAAGTGAGGAGAGTGGGTTCCCCTGATGGCTTAATACTGACTGGACGTGTCACCAGGTGAACAGTATAAGTGAGGAGAGTGTGTTCCCCTGATTGTTTAATACACACGGGGCATTTCACCAAGTGAACTGTGTAAGTGAGGAGAGTGTCTTCCACTGATGGCTTAATACTGAAGGGACATGTTACCAGATGAACAGTATAAGTGAGGAGAGTGTGTTCCCCTGATGGTTTAATATACACGGGACATGTTACCAGGTGAACAGTATAAGTGAGGAGAGTGAGTTCCCCTGATGGTTTAATATACACGGGACATGGTACCAGGTGAACAGCATAAGTGAGGAGAGTGTGTTCCCCTGATGGTTTAATACAAACGGGACATTTTATCAGGTGAACAGTATAAGTGAGGAGAGTATGTTCCCCTGATGGTTTAATATACACGGGATATGTTACCAGTTGAACAGTATAAGTGAGTAGAGTGTGTTCCCTTGATGGTTTAATATACACGGGACATGTTACCAGGTGAACAGTATAAGTGAGGAGAGTGTGTTCCCCTGATGGTTTAATATACACAGGGCATGTTACCAGTTAAACAGTATAAGTGAGGAGATTGTGTTCCCCTGATGGTTTAATACACACGGGACATGTTATCAGGTGAACAGTATAAGTGAGGAGAGTGTATTCCCCTGATTGTTTAATATACACGGGACATGTTACCAGGTGAACAGTATAAGTGAGGAGAGTGTGTTCCCCTGATTGTTTAATATACACGGGACATGTTACCAGGTGAACAGTATAAGTGAGGAGAGTGTGTTCACCAGATTGATTAATATTACGGGACATATCACCAAGTGAACTGTATAAGTGAGGAGAGTGTGTTCCCCAGATGGCTTAATACTGACGGGACATGTCACCAGGTGAACAGTATAAGTGAGGAGAATGTGTTCCCCTGATTGTTTAATATACACGGGACATGTCACCAGGTGAACAGTATAGGTGAGGAGAGTGTGTTCCCCTGATGGTTTAACATACACGGGACATGTTACCAGGTGAACAGTATAAGTGAGGAGAGTGTGTTCACCTGATGGTTTAATACGCACGGGACATGTCACCAAGTGAACTGTATAAGTGAGGACAGTGTGTTCTCCTGATGTTTTAATATACACGGGACATGTTACCAGGGGAACAGTATAAGTGAGGACAGTGTGTTCACCAGATTGATTAATATTACGGGACATGTTGCCAGGTGAACAGTATAAGTGAGGAGAGTGTGTTCCCCTGATTGTTTAATATACACGGGACATGTTACCAGTTGAACAGTATAAGTGAGGAGAGTGTGTTCCCCTGATGGTTTAATATACACGGGACATGTTACCAGGTGAACAGTATAAGTGAGGAGAGTGTGTTCCCCTGATGGTTTAATATACACGGGACATGTTGCCAGGTGAACAGGATAAGTGAAGAGAGTGTGTTCCCCTGATGGTTTAATATACACAGGGCATGTTACCAGGTGAACAGGATAAGTGAGGAGAGTGTGTTCCCCTGATGACTTAATACATACGGGACATGTTATCAGGTGAACAGCATAAGTGAGGAGAGTGTGTTCCCCTGATGCTTTAATACACACGGGACATGTTATCAGGTGAACAGTATAAGTGAGGAGAGTGTGTTCCCCTGATGGTTTAATATACACAGGGCATGTTACCAGTTGAACAGTATAAGTGAGGAGATTGTGTTCCCCTGATGGTTTAATACACACGGGACATGTTATCAGGTGAACAGTATAAGTGAGGAGAGTGTGCTCCCCTGATTGTTTAATGCACACGGGACATGTTACCAGGTGAACAGTGTAAGTGAGGAGAGTGTGTTCCCCTGATGTTTTAATATACACAGGACATGTTACCAGGTGAACAGTATAAGTGAGGACAGTGTGTTCCATTGATGGTTTAATATACACAGGGCATGTTACCAGGTGAACAGTATTTGTGAGGAGAGTGTGTTGCCCTGTTTGTTTAATACGCACGGGACATGTTACCAAGTGAACAGAAAAAGTGAGGAGAATGTGTTCCCCTGATTGTTTAATACACACGGGACATGTTACCAGGTCAACAGTATAAGTGAGGAGTATGTGTTCCCCTGTTTGTTTAATACGCACGGGACATGTTACCAGGTGAACAGTATAAGTGAGGATAATGTGTTCCCCTGTTTGTTTAATACGCACGGGACATGTTACCAAGTGAATAGAAAAAGTGAGGAGAATGTGTTCCCCTGATTGTTTAATACACACGGGACATGTTACCAGGTCAACAGTATAAGTGAGGAGAATGTGTTCCCCTGTTTGTTTCATACGCACGGGATATGTTAAAAAGAGAAAAGTCTAAGTGAGGAGAGTGCTTTCCCCTGATGGTTTAATAGTCACGGAACACGTTTCCAGGTGAACAGTATAAGTGAGGAGAGTGTGTTCCCCTGATGGTTTAATACACACAGGATATGTTACCAGCTAAACAATATAAGTGAGGAGAGTGTGTTCCCCTGATGGTTTAATGCAAACAGGACATGTTACCAGGTGAACAGTATAAGTGAGGAGAGAGTGTTCCACTGATGGTTTAATACTGACGGGACATGTTACCAGATGAACAGTATAAGTGAGGAGAGTGTGTTCCCCTGATTGTTTAATATGCACGGGACATGTTTCCAGGTGAACAGTATAAGCGAGGAGAGTGTGTTCCCCTTATGGTTTAATATACACGGGACATGTTACCAGGTGAACAGTGTAAGTGAGGAGAGTGTATTCCCCTGATTGTTTAATACACACAGGACATGTTACCAGGTGAACAGTATAAGTGAGGACAGTATGTTCCCCTGATGGTTTAATATACACGGGACATGTTACCAGGTGAACAGTATAAGTGAGGAGAGTGTGTTCCCCTGATTGTTTAATATACACGGGACATGTTACCAGGTGAACAGTATAAGTGAGGAGAGTGTGTTCACCAGATTGATTAATATTACGGGAGATGTTGCCAGGTGAACAGTATAAGTGAGGAGAGTGTGTTCCCCTGATTGTTTAATATACACGGGACATGTTACCAGGTGAACAGTATAAGTGAGGAGAGTGTGTTCACCAGATTGATTAATATTACGGGAGATGTTGCCAGGTGAACAGTATAAGTGAGGAGAGTGTGTTCCCCTGATTGTTTAATATACACGGGACATGTTACCAGGTGAACAGTATAAGTGAGGAGAGTGTGTTCCCCTGATTGCTTAATATACACGGGACATCTTACCAGGTGAACAGTATAAGTGAGGAGAGTGTGTTCCCCTGATGGCTTAATACTGACGGGACGTGTCACCAGGTGAACAGTATAGGTGAGGAGAGTGTGTTCCCCTGATGGGTTAACATACACGGGACATGTTACCAGGTGAACAGTATAAGTGAGGAGAGTGTGTTCACCTGATGGTTTAATACGCACGGGACATGTCACCAAGTGAACTGTATAAGTGAGGACAGTGTGTTCTCCTGATGTTTTAATATACACGGGACATGTTACCAGGTGAACAGTATAAGTGAGGACAGTGTGTTCCCCTGTTTGTTCAATACACACGGGACATGTTACCAGGTGAACAGTATAAGTGAGGAGAGTGTGTTCCCCTGATGGTTTAATATACACGGGACATGTTACCAGGTGAACAGTATAAGTGAGGAGATTGTGTTCACCTGATGGTTTAATACGCACGGGACATGTCACCAAGTGAACTGTATAAGTCAGGAGAGTGTGTTCCCCTGATGGCTTAATACTGACGGGACGTGTCACCAGGTGAACAGTATAAGTGAAGAGAGTGTGTTCCCCTGATTGTTTAATACACACGGGGCATTTTATCAAGTGAACTCTATAAGTGAGGAGAGTGTGTTCCACTGATGGCTTTATACTGACGGGACATGTTACCAGATGTACAGTATAAGTGAGGAGAGTGTGTTGCCCTGATGGGTTAACATACACGGGACATGTTTCCAGATGAACAGTATAAGTGAGGAGAGTGTGTTCCCCTGATGGTTTAATATACACGGGACATGTTACCAGATGAACAGTATAAGTGAGGAGAGTTTGTTCACCTGATGGTTTAATACGCACGGGACATGTCACTTGGTGAACAGTATAAGTGAGGAGAGTTTGTTCCCCTGATGCTTTAATATACACGGGACATGTCACCAAGTGAACTGTATAAGTGAGGAGAGTGTGTTCCCCTGATGTTTTAATGCACACAGGACATTTTACCAGGTGAACAGTATAAGTGAGGAGAGAGTGTTCCCCTGATGGTTTAATATACACGGGACATGTTACCAGGTGAACAGTATAAGTGAGGAGAGTGTGTTCCCCTGATGTTTTAATGCACACAGGACATTTTACCAGGTGAACAGTATAAGTGAGGAGAGAGTGTTCCCCTGATGGTTTAATATACACGGGACATGTTACCAGGTGAACAGTATAAGTGAGGAGAGTGTGTTCCCCTGATGGTTTAATATAAACGGGAAATGTTACCAGTTGAAGAGTATAAGTGAGGAGAGTGTGTTCCCCTGATGGTTTAATATACACGGGACATGTTACCAGGTGAACAGGATAAGTGAAGAGAGTGTGTTCCCCTGATGGTTTAATATACACAGGGCATGTTACCAGGTGAACAGGATAAGTGAGGAGAGTGTGTTCCCCTGATGACTTAATACATACGGGACATGTTATCAGGTGAACTGCATAAGTGAGGAGAGTGTGTTCCCCTGATGCTTTAAAACACACGACTCATGTAATCAGGTGAACAGTATAAGTGAGGAGAGTGTGTTCCCCTGATGCTTTAATACACACGGGACATGTTATCAGTTGAATAGTATAAGTGAGGAGAGTGTGTTCCCCTGATTGTTTAATACGCATGGGACATGTTACCAGATGAACAGTATAAGTGAGGAGAGTGTGTTCCCCTGATTGTTTAATACGCATGGGACATGTTACCAGTTGAACAGTATAAGTGAGGAGAGTGTGTTCTCCTGATTGTTTAATACGCATGGGACATGTTACCAGGTGAACAGTATAAGTGAGGAGAATGTGTTCCCCTGTTTGTTTAATACGCACGGGACATGTTACCAGGTGAACAGTATAAGTGAGGAGAGTGCTTTCCCCTGATGGTTTAATATTCACGGGACATGTTTCCAGGTGAACAGTGTAAGTGAGGAGATTGTGTTCTCCTGATGGTTTAATATACACGGGATATGTTACCAAGAGAAAAGTCTAAGTGAGGAGAGTGTGTTCCCCTGATTGTTTAATACACACGGGACATGTTACCAGGTGAACAGTATAAGTGAGGAGAATGTGTTCCCCTGTTTGTTTAATAGGCACGGGACATGTTACCAGGTGAACAGTATAAGTGAGGAGAGTGCTTTCCCCTGATGGTTTAATATTCACGGGACATGTTTCCAGGTGAACCGTATAAGTGAGGAGAGTGTGTTCCCCTGATGTTTTAATATGCATGGGACATGTCACCAAGTGAACTGTATAAGTGAGGAGAGTGTGTTCCCCTGATGGTTTAATACTGACGGGACATGTTACCAAGTGAACAATATTAGTGAGGATAGGGTGTTCCCCTGATGGTTTAATACTGATGGGACATGTTACCAGATGAACAGTATAAGTGAGGAGAATGTGTTCCCCTGATGTTTTAATATACACTGGACATGTTACCAGGTGAACAGTAGAAGTGAGGATGGTGTGTTCCCCTGATTGTTTAATAATCACGGGACAGGTTACCAGGTGAACAGTATATGTGAGGAGAGTGTGTTCCCCTGATGGTTTAACACGCACGGGACATGTTACCAGGTGAACAGTATAAGTGAGGAGAATGAGTTCCGCTGATGGTTTAATATACCCGGGACATGTCAGCAGGTGAACAGTATAAGTGAGGAGAGTGTGATCCCCTGATTGTTTAATACACAAGGGACATTTCACCAGGTGAACAGTACAAGTGAGAAGAGTGTGTTCCCCAGATGTTTTAATATACCCGGGACATGTTACCAGGTGAACAGTATAAGTGAGGAGAGTGTGTTCCCCTGATGGTTTAATATACACGGGACATGTTACCAGGTGAACAGTATAAGTGAGGAGAGTGTGTTCCCCTGATTGTTTAATACACACGGGACATGTCACCGGGTGAACAGTATAAGTGAGGAGAGTGTGTTCCCCTGATTGTTTAATACACACGGGACATGTCATCATGTGAACAGTATAAGTGAGCAGAATGTTTTCCCCTGATGTTTAATATTCAAAGGACATGTTACCAGGTGAACAGTATAAGTGAGGAGAGTGTGTTCCCCTGATGGTTTAATACTGACGGGACATGTCACCAAGTGAACTGTATAAGTGAGGAGAGTTTGTTCCCCTGATGGTTTAATGCACACAGGACATTTTACCAGGTAAACTGTGTAAGTGAGGAGAGTGTGTTCCCTGATGGTTTTATATACACGGGATATGTTACCAGGTGAACAGTATAAGTGAGGAGAGTGTGTTCCCCTGATGGTTTAATGCACACAGGACATTTTACCAGGTGAACTGTGTAAGTGAGGAGAGTGTGTTCCCCTGATGGTTTTATATACACGGGATATGTTACCAGGTGAACGGTATAAGTGAGGAGAGTGTGTTCCCCTGATGGTTTAATACGCACGGGACATGTTACCAAGTGAACAGGATAAGTGAGGGGAATGTGTTCCCCTGATTGTTTAATATACACGGGACATGTCACAGGTGAACAGTACAAGTGAGGAGAATGTGTTCCCCTGTTTGTTCAATACGCACGGGACATGTTACCAGGTGAACAGTATAAGTGAGGAGAATGTGTTCCCCTGTTTGTTTAATACGCACGGGACATGTTACCAGGTGAACAGTATAAGTGAGGACAGTGTGTTCCCCTGATGGTTTAATATACACGGGACATGTTACCAGGTAAACAGTATAAGTGAGGAGATTGTGTTCCCCTGATGGTTTAATATACACAGGGCATGTTACCAGTTGAACAGTATAAGTGAGGAGAGTGTGTTCCCCTGATGTTTTAATATGCACAAGACATGTTACCAGGTGAACAGTATAAGTGAGGAGAATATGTTCTCCTGTTTTTTTAATACGCACGGGACATGTTACCAAGTGAACAGGATAAGTGAGGGGAATGTGTTCCCCTGATTGTTTAATACACACGGGACATGTTACCAGGTGAACAGTATAAGTGAGTAGAATGTGTTCCCCTGTTTGTTTAATACGCACGGGACATGTTACCAGGTGAACAGTATAAGTGAGGAGAGTGCTTTCCCCTGATGGTTTAATATTCACGGGACATGTTTCCAGGTGAACAGTGTAAGTGAGGAGAGTGTGTTCTCCTGATGGTTTAATATACACGGGATATGTTACCAAGAGAAAAGTCTAAGTGAGGAGAGTGCTTTCCCCTGATGGTTTAATATTCACGGGACATGTTTCCAGGTGAACAGTGTAAGTGAGGAGAGTGTGTTCTCCTGATGGTTTAATATACACGGGATATGTTACCAAGAGAAAAGTCTAAGTGAGGAGAGTGTGTTCCCCTGATGGTTTAATACTGACGGGACATGTTACCAGATGAACACTCTCAGTGAGGAGAGTGTGTTCCCGTGATTGTTTAATACACACAGGGCATGTTACCAGATGAACAGTATAAGTGAGGAAAGTGTGTTCCCCTGATGATTTAATATACACGGGACATGTTACCAGGAGAAAAGTCTAAGTGAGGAGAGTGCTTTCCCCTGATGGTTTAATATTCACGGGACATGATTCCAGGTGAACAGTATAAGTGAGGAGAGTGTGTTCCCCTGATGGGTTAACACGCACGGGACATGTTGCCAGGTGAACAGTATAAGTGAGGAGAGTGTGTTCCCCTGATGGTTTAATATACACTGGACATGCTATCAGGTAAACAGTATAAGTGAGGAGAGTGTGTTCCCCTGATTGTTTAATACTCACGGGACATGTTACCAGGTGAACAGTATAAGTGAGGAGAGTGTGTTCCCCTGATTGTTTAATACTCACGGGACATGTTACCAGATGAACAGTATAAGTGAGGAGAGTGTGTTCCCCTGATTGTTTAATACACACGGGACATGTTACCAGGTGAACAGTATAAGTGAGGAGAGAGTGATCCCCTGATTGTTTAATACACACGGGACATGTTACCAGGTGAACAGTATAAGTGAGGAGAGTGTGTTCCCCAGATGTTTTAATATACCCGGGACATGTTACCAGGTGAACAGTATAAGTGAGGAGAGTGTGTTCCCCTGATGGTTTAATATACACGGGACATGTTACCAGGTGAACAGTATAAGTGAGGAGAGTGTGTTCCCCTGATTGTTTAATACACACGGGACATGTCACCGGGTGAACAGTATAAGTGAGGAGAGTGTGTTCCCCTGATTGTTTAATACACACGGGACATGTCATCATGTGAACAGTATAAGTGAGCAGAATGTTTTCCCCTGATGTTTAATATTCAAAGGACATGTTACCAGGTGAACAGTATAAGTGAGGAGAGTGTGTTCCCCTGATGGTTTAATACTGACGGGACATGTCACCAAGTGAACTGTATAAGTGAGGAGAGTTTGTTCCCCTGATGGTTTAATGCACACAGGACATTTTACCAGGTAAACTGTGTAAGTGAGGAGAGTGTGTTCCCTGATGGTTTTATATACACGGGATATGTTACCAGGTGAACAGTATAAGTGAGGAGAGTGTGTTCCCCTGATGGTTTAATGCACACAGGACATTTTACCAGGTGAACTGTGTAAGTGAGGAGAGTGTGTTCCCCTGATGGTTTTATATACACGGGATATGTTACCAGGTGAACGGTATAAGTGAGGAGAGTGTGTTCCCCTGATGGTTTAATACGCACGGGACATGTTACCAAGTGAACAGGATAAGTGAGGGGAATGTGTTCCCCTGATTGTTTAATATACACGGGACATGTCACAGGTGAACAGTACAAGTGAGGAGAATGTGTTCCCCTGTTTGTTCAATACGCACGGGACATGTTACCAGGTGAACAGTATAAGTGAGGAGAATGTGTTCCCCTGTTTGTTTAATACGCACGGGACATGTTACCAGGTGAACAGTATAAGTGAGGACAGTGTGTTCCCCTGATGGTTTAATATACACGGGACATGTTACCAGGTAAACAGTATAAGTGAGGAGATTGTGTTCCCCTGATGGTTTAATATACACAGGGCATGTTACCAGTTGAACAGTATAAGTGAGGAGAGTGTGTTCCCCTGATGTTTTAATATGCACAAGACATGTTACCAGGTGAACAGTATAAGTGAGGAGAATATGTTCTCCTGTTTTTTTAATACGCACGGGACATGTTACCAAGTGAACAGGATAAGTGAGGGGAATGTGTTCCCCTGATTGTTTAATACACACGGGACATGTTACCAGGTGAACAGTATAAGTGAGGAGAATGTGTTCCCCTGTTTGTTTAATACGCACGGGACATGTTACCAGGTGAACAGTATAAGTGAGGAGAGTGCTTTCCCCTGATGGTTTAATATTCACGGGACATGTTTCCAGGTGAACAGTGTAAGTGAGGAGAGTGTGTTCTCCTGATGGTTTAATATACACGGGATATGTTACCAAGAGAAAAGTCTAAGTGAGGAGAGTGCTTTCCCCTGATGGTTTAATATTCACGGGACATGTTTCCAGGTGAACAGTGTAAGTGAGGAGAGTGTGTTCTCCTGATGGTTTAATATACACGGGATATGTTACCAAGAGAAAAGTCTAAGTGAGGAGAGTGTGTTCCCCTGATGGTTTAATACTGACGGGACATGTTACCAGATGAACACTCTCAGTGAGGAGAGTGTGTTCCCGTGATTGTTTAATACACACAGGGCATGTTACCAGATGAACAGTATAAGTGAGGAAAGTGTGTTCCCCTGATGATTTAATATACACGGGACATGTTACCAGGAGAAAAGTCTAAGTGAGGAGAGTGCTTTCCCCTGATGGTTTAATATTCACGGGACATGATTCCAGGTGAACAGTATAAGTGAGGAGAGTGTGTTCCCCTGATGGGTTAACACGCACGGGACATGTTGCCAGGTGAACAGTATAAGTGAGGAGAGTGTGTTCCCCTGATGGTTTAATATACACTGGACATGCTATCAGGTAAACAGTATAAGTGAGGAGAGTGTGTTCCCCTGATTGTTTAATACTCACGGGACATGTTACCAGGTGAACAGTATAAGTGAGGAGAGTGTGTTCCCCTGATTGTTTAATACTCACGGGACATGTTACCAGATGAACAGTATAAGTGAGGAGAGTGTGTTCCCCTGATTGTTTAATACACACGGGACATGTTACCAGGTGAACAGTATAAGTGAGGAGAGAGTGATCCCCTGATTGTTTAATACACACGGGACATGTTACCAGGTGAACAGTATAAGTGAGGAGAGTGTGTTCCCCTGATTGTTTAATATACACGGGAAATGTTACCAGGTGAATAGGATAAGTGAGGAGAGTGTGCTCCCCTGATTGTTTAATACACACGAGACATGTCACCAGGTGAACAGGATAAGTGAGGAGAGTGTGTTCCCCTGATGGTTTAATATACACGGGACATGTTACCAGCTGAACAGTATAAGTGAGGAGAGTGTGTTCCCCTGATGGTTTAATATACACGGCACATGTTCCCAGGTGAACAGTATAAGTGAGGAGAGTGTTTTCCCCTGATGGTTTAATATACACGGGACATGTTACCATGTGAACAGTGTAAGTGAGGAGAGTGTGTTCCCCTGATTGTTTAATACACACGGGACATTTCACCGGGTGAACAGGATAAGTGAGCAGAACGTTTTCCCCTGATGGTTAAATATTCAAAGGACATGTTACCAGGTGAACAGTATAAGTGAGGAGAGTGTGTTCCCCTGATGGTTTAATACTGACGGGACATGTTACCAGATGAACAGTATAAGTGAGGAGAGTGTGTTTCCCTGATGGTTTAATATACACGGGACATGTTACCCGGTGAACAGTATAAGTGAGGAGAGTGTGTTCCCCTGATGGATTAATATACACGGACATGTGACCAGGTGAACAGTATAAGTGAGATGAGTGTTTTCCCCTGATCGTTTAATATACACGGGACATGTTACCAGGTGAACAGAAGAAGTGAGGAGAGTGTGATCCCCTGATGGTTTAATATTCACGGGACATGTTACCAGATGAACAGCATAAGTGAGGCGAGTGTGTTCACCTGATGGGTTAATACAGACGGGACATGTCACCAGGTGAACAGTATAGGTGAGGAGAGTGTGTTCCCCAGATTGTTTAATACTCACGGGACATGTTACCAGGTGAAAAGTATAAGTGAGGAGAGTGTGTTCCCCTGATGGTTTTACACACACGGGACATGTTACCAGGTGAACAGTATAAGTGAGAAGAGTGTGTTCCCCAGATGTTTTAATATACCCGGGACATGTTACCAGGTGAACAGTATAAGTGAGGAGAGTGTGTTCCCCTGATGGTTTAATATACACGGGACATGTTACCAGGTGAACAGTATAAGTGAGGAGAGTGTGTTCCCCTGATTGTTTAATACACACGGGACATGTCACCGGGTGAACAGTATAAGTGAGGAGAGTGTGTTCCCCTGATTGTTTAATACACACGGGACATGTCACCAAGTGAACTGTATAAGTGAGGAGAGTTTGTTCCCCTGATGGTTTAATGCACACAGGACATTTTACCAGGTGAACTGTGTAAGTGACGAGAGTGTGTTCCCCTGATGGTTTTAAATACACGGGATATGTTACCAGGTGAACAGTATAAGTGAGGAGAGTGTGTTCCCCTGATGGCTTAATGCACACAGGACATTTTACCAGGTGAACTGTGTAAGTGAGGAGAGTGTGTTCCCCTGATGGTTTTATATACACGGGATATGTTACCAGGTGAACAGTATAAGTGAGGAGAGTGTGTTCCCCTGATGGTTTAATACACACGGGACATGTTACCAAGTGAACAGGATAAGTGAGGGGAATGTGTTCCACTGATTGTTTAATACACACGGGACATGTTACCAGGTGAACAGTATAAGTGAGGAGAATGTGTTCCCCTGTTTGTTTAATACGCACGGGACATGTTACCAGGTGAACAGTATAAGTGAGGGCAGTGTGTTCCCCTGATGGTTTAATATACACGGGACATGTTACCAGGTAAACAGTATAAGTGAGGAGATTGTGTTCCCCTGATGGTTTAATATACACAGGGCATGTTAGCAGTTGAACAGTATAAGTGAGGAGAGTGTGTTCCCCTGATGTTTTAATATGCACAGGACATGTTACCAGGTGAACAGTATAAGTGAGGAGAGTGTGTTCCCCTGATTGTTTAATACGCACGGGACATGTTACCAGATGAACAGTATAAGTGAGGAGAATGTGTTCTCCTGTTTTTTTAATACGCACGGGACATGTTACCAAGTGAACAGGATAAGTGAGGGGAATGTGTTCCCCTGATTGTTTAATACACACGGGACATGTTACCAGGTGAACAGTATAAGTGAGGAGAATGTGTTCCCCTGTTTGTTTAATACGCACGGGACATGTTACCAGGTGAACAGTATAAGTGAGGAGAGTGCTTTCCCCTGATGGTTTAATAGTCACGGGACATGCTTCCAGGTGAACAGTGTAAGTGAGGAGAGTGTGATCCCCTGATTGTTTAATACACACGGGACATGTCACCAGGTGAACAGTATAAGTGAGGAGAGTGTGTTCCCCTGATGGTTTAATACACACGGGACATGTCACCAGGTGAACAGTATAAGTGAGGAGATTGTGTTCCCCTGATGTTTTAATATACCCGGGACATGTCACCAGGTGAACAGGATTAGTGAGGAGAGTGTGTTCCCCTGATGGTTTAATATACACGGGACATGTTACCAGATGAACAGTATAAGTGAGGAGAGTGTGTTCCCCTGATTGTTTAATACACACGAGACATGTCACCAGGTGAACAGTATAAGTGAGGAGAGTGTTTTCCCCTGATGGTTTAATATACACGGGACATGTTACCAGCTGAACAGTATAAGTGAGGAGAGTGTGTTCCCTTGATGTTTAACACGCACGGGACATGTCACCAGGTGAACAGTATAAGTGAGGAGAGTGTGTTCCCCTGATTGTTTAATACACACGGGACATGTCACCATGTGAACAGTATAAGTGAGGGGAGTGTGTTCCCCTGATGGTTTAATAATGACGGGACATGTTACCAGATGAACAGTATAAATGAGGAGGAGTGTGTTCCCCTGATGGTTTAATATACACGGGACATGTTACCAGGTGAACAGTATAAGTGAGGAGAGTGTGTTCCCCTGATGGTTTAATATACACAGGGCATGTTACCAGTTGAACAGTATAAGTGAGGAGAGTGTGTTCCGCTGATGGTTTAATATACCCGGGACATGTCAGCAGGTGAACAGTATAAGTGAGGAGAGTGTGATCCCCTGATTGTTTAATACACAAGGGACATTTCACCAGGTGAACAGCATATGTGAGGAAAGTGTGTTTCCCTGATGGTTTAATACACACGGGACATTTCACCAGGGGAACAGTATATGTGAGGAGAGTGTGTTCCCCTGATGGTTGAACACGCACGGGACATGTTACCAGGTGAACAGTATAAGTGAGGAGAATGTGTTCCCCTGATGGTTTAACACGCACGGGACATGTTACCAGCTGAACAGTATAAGTGAGGAGAGTGTGTTCCCCTGATGGTTTAATATACACGGGACATGTTACCAGGTGAACAGTATAAGTGAGGAGAGTGTGTTCCCCAGATTGTTTAATACGCACGGGACATGTTACCAGGTGAACAGTATAAGTGAGAAGAGTGTGTTCCCCAGATGTTTTAATATACCCGGGACATGTTACCAGGTGAACAGTATAAGTGAGGAGAGTGTGTTCCCCTGATGGTTTAATATCCACGGGACATGTTACCAGGTGAACAGTATAAGTGAGGAGAGTGTGTTCCCCTGATGGTTTAATACACACGGGACATGTCACCAGGTGAACAGTATAAGTGAGGAGATTGTGTTCCCCTGATGTTTTAATATACCCGGGACATGTCACCAGGTGAACAGGATTAGTGAGGAGAGTGTGTTCCCCTGATGGTTTAATATACAGGGGACATGTTACCAGATGAACAGTATAAGTGAGGAGAGTGTGTTCCCCTGATTGTTTAATACACACGAGACATGTCACCAGGTGAACAGTATAAGTGAGGAGAGTGTTTTCCCCTGATGGTTTAATATACACGGGACATGTTACCAGCTGAACAGTATAAGTGAGGAGAGTGTGTTCCCTTGATGTTTAACACGCACGGGACATGTCACCAGGTGAACAGTATAAGTGAGGAGAGTGTGTTCCCCTGATTGTTTAATATACACGGGACATGTTACCAGCTGAACAGTATAAGTGAGGAGAGTGTGTTCCCTTGATGGTTTAACACGCACGGGACATGTCACCGGGTGAACTGTATAAGTGAGGAGAGTTTGTTCCCCTGATTGTTTAATACACACGGGACATGTCACCATGTGAACAGTATAAGTGAGGGGAGTGTGTTCCCCTGATGGTTTAATAATGACGGGACATGTTACCAGATGAACAGTATAAATGAGGAGGAGTGTGTTCCCCTGATGGTTTAATATACACGGGACATGTTACCAGGTGAACAGTATAAGTGAGGAGAGTGTGTTCCCCTGATGGTTTAATATACACAGGGCATGTTACCAGTTGAACAGTATAAGTGAGGAGAGTGTGTTCCGCTGATGGTTTAATATACCCGGGACATGTCAGCAGGTGAACAGTATAAGTGAGGAGAGTGTGATCCCCTGATTGTTTAATACACAAGGGACATTTCACCAGGTGAACAGCATATGTGAGGAGAGTGTGTTTCCCTGATGGTTTAATACACACGGGACATTTCACCAGGGGAACAGTATATGTGAGGAGAGTGTGTTCCCCTGATGGTTGAACACGCACGGGACATGTTACCAGGTGAACAGTATAAGTGAGGAGAATGTGTTCCCCTGATGGTTTAACACGCACGGGACATGTTACCAGCTGAACAGTATAAGTGAGGAGAGTGTGTTCCCCTGATGGTTTAATATACACGGGACATGTTACCAGGTGAACAGTATAAGTGAGGAGAGTGTGTTCCCCAGATTGTTTAATACGCACGGGACATGTTACCAGGTGAACAGTATAAGTGAGAAGAGTGTGTTCCCCAGATGTTTTAATATACCCGGGACATGTTACCAGGTGAACAGTATAAGTGAGGAGAGTGTGTTCCCCTGATGGTTTAATATCCACGGGACATGTTACCAGGTGAACAGTATAAGTGAGGAGAGTGTGTTCCCCTGATTGTTTAATATACCCGGGACATGTTACCAGGTGAACAGTATAAGTGAGAAGAGTGTGTTCCCCAGATGTTTTAATATACCCGGGACATGTTACCAGGTGAACAGTATAAGTGAGGAGAGTGTGTTCCCCTGATGGTTTAATATACACGGGACATGTTACCAGGTGAACAGTATAAGTGAGGAGAGTGAGTTCCCCTGATGGTTTTACACACACGGGACATGTTACCAGGTGAACAGTATAAGTGAGAAGAGTGTGTTCCCCAGATGTTTTAATATACCCGGGACATGTTACCAGGTGAACAGTATAAGTGAGGAGAGTGTGTTCCCCTGATGGTTTAATATACACGGGACATGTTACCAGGTGAACAGTATAAGTGAGGAGAGTGTGTTCCCCTGATTGTTTAATACACACGGGACAAGTCACCATGTGAACAGTATAAGTGAGCAGAATGTTTTCCCCTGATGGTTAAAGATTCAAAGCACATGTTACCAGGTGAACAGTATAAGTGAGGAGAGTGTGTTCCCCTGATGGTTTAATACTGACGGGACATGTCACCAAGTGAACTGTATAAGTGAGGAGAGTTTGTTCCCCTGATGGTTTAATGCACACAGGACATTTTACCAGGTGAACTGTGTAAGTGACGAGAGTGTTTTCCCCTGATGGTTTTAAATACACGGGATATGTTACCAGGTGAACAGTATAAGTGAGGAGAGTGTGTTCCCCTGATGGTTTAATGCACACAGGACATTTTACCAGGTGAACTGTGTAAGTGAGGAGAGTGTGTTCCCCTGATGGTTTTATATACACGGGATATGTTACCAGGTGAACAGTATAAGTGAGGAGAGCGTGTTCCCCTGATGGTTTAATACGCACGGGACATGTTACCAGGTGAACAGTATAAGTGAGGAGAGTGTGTTCCCCTGTTTGTTTAATACGCACGGGACATGTTACCAGGTGAACAGGATAAGTGAGGGGAATGTCTTCCCCTGATTGTTTAATACACACGGGACATGTTACCAGGTGAACAGTATAAGTGAGGAGAATGTGTTCCCCTGTTTGTTTAATACGCACGGGACATGTTACCAGGTGAACAGTATAAGTGAGGGCAGTGTGTTCCCCTGATGGTTTAATATACACGGGACATGTTACCAGGTAAACAGTATAAGTGAGGAGATTGTGTTCCCCTGATGGTTTAATATACACAGGGCATGTTAGCAGTTGAACAGTATAAGTGAGGAGAGTGTGTTCCCCTGATGTTTTAATATGCACAGGACATGTTACCAGGTGAACAGTATAAGTGAGGAGAGTGTGTTCCCCTGATTGTTTAATACGCACGGGACATGTTACCAGATGAACAGTATAAGTGAGGAGAATGTGTTCTCCTGTTTTTTTAATACGCACGGGACATGTTACCAAGTGAACAGGATAAGTGAGGGGAATGTGTTCCCCTGATTGTTTAATACACACGGGACATGTTACCAGGTGAACAGTATAAGTGAGGAGAATGTGTTCCCCTGTTTGTTTAATATTCACGGGACATGTTTCCAGGTGAACAGTGTAAGTGAGGAGAGTGTGATCCCCTGATTGTTTAATACACACGGGACATGTCACCAGGTGAACAGTATAAGTGAGGAGAGTGTGTTCCCCTGATGGTTTAATACACACGGGACATTTCACCAGGTGAACAGTATAAGTGAGGAGAGTGTGTTCCCCTGATGGTTTAATATACAGGGGACATGTTACCAGATTAACAGTCTAAGTGAGGAGAGTGTGTTCCCCTGATTGTTTAATACACACGAGACATGTCACCAGGTGAACAGTATAAGTGAGGAGAGTGTTTTCCCCTGATTGTTTAATATACACACGGGACATGTTGCCAGGTGAACAGTATAAGTGAGGAGAGTGTGTTCCCCTGATTGTTTAATACTCACGGGACATGTTGCCAGGTGAACAGTATAAGTGAGGAGAGTGTGTTCCCCTGATGGTTTAATATACACGGGACATGTTACCAGCTGAACAGTATAAGTGAGGAGAGTGTGTTCCCTTGATGGTTTAACACGCACGGGACATGTCACCAGGTGAACAGTATAAGTGAGGAGAGTGTGTTCCCCTGATTGTTTAATACACACGGGACATGTCACCAGGTGAACTGTATAAGTGAGGAGAGTTTGTTCCCCTGATTGTTTAATACACACGGGACATGTCACCATTTGAACAGTATAAGTGAGGGGAGTGTGTTCCCCTGATGGTTTAATAATGACGGGACATGTTACCAGATGAACAGTATAAATGAGGAGGAGTGTGTTCCCCTGATGGTTTAATATACACGGGACATGTTACCAGGTGAACAGTATAAGTGAGGAGAGTGTGTTCCGCTGATGGTTTCATATACCCGGGACATGTTACCAGGTGAACAGTATAAGTGAGGTGAGTGTGTTCCCCTGATTGTTTAATATACACGGGACATGTTACCAGGTGAACAGTATAAATGAGGAGGAGTGTGTTCCCCTGATGGTTTAATATACACGGGACATGTCAGCAGGTGAACAGTATAAGTGAGGAGAGTGTGTTCCCCTGATTGTTTAATACACAAGGGACATTTCACCAGGTGAACAGCATATGTGAGGAGAGTGTGTTCCCCTGATGGTTTAATACACACGGGACATTTCACCATTGGAACAGTATATGTGAGGAGAGTGTGTTCCCCTGATGGTTGAACACGCACGGGACATGTTACCAGCTGAACAGTATAAGTGAGGAGAGTGTGTTCCCCTGATGGTTTAATATACACGGGACATGTTACCAGGTGAACAGTATAGGTGAGGAGAGTGTGTTCCCCTGATGGTTTAATATTCACGGGACATGTTACCAGATGAACAGCATAAGTGAGGCGAGTGTGTTCACCTGATGGGTTAATACAGACGGGACATGTCACCAGGTGAACAGTATAAGTGAGGAGAGTGTGTTCCCCAGATTGTTTAATACTCACGGGACATGTTACCAGGTGAAAAGTATAAGTGAGGAGAGTGTGTTCCCCTGATGGTTTTACACACACGGGACATGTTACCAGGTGAACAGAAGAAGTGAGAAGAGTGTGTTCCCCAGATGTTTTAATATACCCGGGACATGTTACCAGGTGAACAGTATAAGTGAGGAGAGTGTGTTCCCCTGATGGTTTAATATCCACGGGACATGTTACCAGGTGAACAGTATAAGTGAGGAGAGTGTGTTCCCCTGATTGTTTAATACACACGGGACACGTCACCGGGTGAACAGTATAAGTGAGGAGAGTGTGTTCCCCTGATGGTTTAATGCACACAGGACATTTTACCAGGTGAACTGTGTAAGTGACGAGAGTGTGTTCCCCTGATGGTTTTAAATACACGGGATATGTTACCAGGTGAACAGTATAAGTGAGGAGAGTGTGTTCCCCTGATGGTTTAATGCACACAGGACATTTTACCAGGTGAACTGTGTAAGTGAGGAGAGTGTGTTCCCCTGATGGTTTTATATACACGGGATATGTTACCAGGTGAACAGTATAAGTGAGGAGAGTGTGTTCCCCTGATGGTTTAATACGCACGGGACATGTTACCAAGTGAACATGATAAGTGAGGGGAATGTCTTCCCCTGATTGTTTAATACACACGGGACATGTTACCAGGTGAACAGTATAAGTGAGGGCAGTGTGTTCCCCTGATGGTTTAATATACACGGGACATGTTACCAGGTAAACAGGATAAGTGAGGAGAATGTGTTCCCCTGTTTGTTTAATACGCACGGGACATGTTACCAGGTGAACAGTATAAGTGAGGGCAGTGTGTTCCCCTGATGGTTTAATATACACGGGACATGTTACCAGGTAAACAGTATAAGTGAGGAGATTGTGTTCCCCTGATGGTTTAATATACACAGGGCATGTTAGCAGTTGAACAGTATAAGTGAGGAGAGTGTGTTCCCCTGATGTTTTAATATGCACAGGACATGTTACCAGGTGAACAGTATAAGTGAGGAGAGTGTGTTCCCCTGATTGTTTAATACGCACGGGACATGTTACCAGATGAACAGTATAAGTGAGGAGAATGTGTTCTCCTGTTTTTTTAATACGCACGGGACATGTTACCAAGTGAACAGGATAAGTGAGGGGAATGTGTTCCCCTGATTGTTTAATACACACGGGACATGTTACCAGGTGAACAGTATAAGTGAGGAGAATGTGTTCCCCTGTTTGTTTAATACGCACGGGACATGTCACCAGGTGAACAGTATAAGTGAGGAGAGTGCTTTCCCCTGATGGTTTAATATTCACGGGACATGTTTCCAGGTGAACAGTGTAAGTGAGGAGAGTGTGTTCTCCTGATGGTTTAATATACACGGGATATGTTACTAAGAGAAAAGTCTAAGTGAGGAGAGTGCTTTCCCCTGATGGTTTAATACACACGGGACATGTCACCAAGTGAACTGTATAAGTGAGGAGAGTGTGTTCCCCTGATGGTTTAATACTGACGGGACATGTTACCAGATGAACAGTCTCAGTGAGGAGAGTGTGTTCCCCTGATGGTTTAATATACACGGGACATGTTACCAGGAGAAAAGTCTAAGTGAGGAGAGTGTTTTCCCCTGATGGTTTAATATTCGCGGGACATGTTTCCAGGTGAACAGTATAAGTGAGGAGAGTGTGTTCCCCTGATGGTTTAACACGCACGGGACATGTTGCCAGGTGAACAGTATAAGTGAGGAGATTGTGTTCCCCTGATGGTTTAATATACACTGGACATGCTATCAGGTGAACAGTATAAGTGAGGAGAGTGTGTTCCCCTGATTGTTTAATACTCACGGGACATGTTACCAGGTGAACAGTATAAGTGAGGAGAGTGTGTTCCCCTGATTGTTTAATACACACGGGACATGTTGCCAGGTGAACAGTATAAGTGAGGATTATGTTTTCCCCTGATTGTTTAATACACACTGGACATGTTACCAGGTGAACAGTATAAGTGAGGAGAGTGTGTTCCCCTGATGGTTTAATATACACGGGACATATTGCCAGGTGAACAGTATAAGTGAGGAGAGTGTGTTCCCCTGATTGTTTAATGCACACAGGACATGTCACCAGGTGAACAGGATAAGTGAGGAGAGTGTGTTCCCCTGATGGTTTAATATACACGGGACATGTTACCAGCTGAACAGTATAAGTGAGGAGAGTGTGTTCCCCTGATGGTTTAATATACACGGCACATGTTCCCAGGTGAACAGTACAAGTGAGGAGAGTGTGTTCCCCTGATGGTTGAATATACACGGGACATGTTACCAGGTGAACAGTATAAGTGAGGAGAGTGTGTTCCCCTGATTGTTTAATACACACGAGACATGTCACCAGGTGAACTGCATAAGTGAGGAGAGTGTGTTCCCCTGATTGTTTAATACACACGAGACATGTCACCAGGTGAACAGGATAAGTGAGGAGAGTGTGCTCCCCTGATTGTTTAATACACACGAGACGTGTCACCAGGTGAACAGGATAAGTGAGGAGAGTGTGTTCCCCTGATGGTTTAATATACACGGGACATGTTACCAGCTGAACAGTATAAGTGAGGAGAGTGTGTTCCCCTGATGGTTTAATATACACGGCACATGTTCCCAGGTGAACAGTACAAGTGAGGAGAGTGTGTTCCCCTGATGGTTTAATATACACGGGACATGTTACCAGGTGAACAGTATAAGTGAGGAGAGTGTGTTCCCCTGATTGTTTAATACACACGGGACATTTCACCGGGTGAACTGCATAAGTGAGGAGAGTGTGTTCCCCTGATTGTTTAATACACACGGCACATGTCACCATGTGAACAGGATAAGTGAGCAGAATGTTTTCCCCTGATGGTTAAATCTTCAAAGGACATGTTACCAGGTGAACAGTATAAGTGAGGAGAGTGTGTTCCCCTGATGGTTTAATACTGACGGGACATGTTACCAGATGAACAGTATAATTGAGGAGAGTGTGTTTCCCTGATGGTTTAATATACACGGGACATGTTACCCGGTGAACAGTATAAGTGAGGAGAGTGTGTTCCCCTGATGGATTAATATACACGGAAAATGTTACCAGGTGAATAGGATAAGTGAGGAGAGTGTGCTCCCCTGATTGTTTAATACACACGAGACATGTCACCAGGTGAACAGGATAAGTGAGGAGAGTGTGTTCCCCTGATGGTTTAATATACACGGGACATGTTACCAGCTGAACAGTATAAGTGAGGAGAGTGTGTTCCCCTGATGGTTTAATATACACGGCACATGTTCCCAGGTGAACAGTATAAGTGAGGAGAGTGTTTTCCCCTGATGGTTTAATATACACGGGACATGTTACCATGTGAACAGTGTAAGTGAGGAGAGTGTGTTCCCCTGATTGTTTAATACACACGGGACATTTCACCGGGTGAACAGGATAAGTGAGCAGAACGTTTTCCCCTGATGGTTAAATATTCAAAGGACATGTTACCAGGTGAACAGTATAAGTGAGGAGAGTGTGTTCCCCTGATGGTTTAATACTGACGGGACATGTTACCAGATGAACAGTATAAGTGAGGAGAGTGTGTTTCCCTGATGGTTTAATATACACGGGACATGTTACCCGGTGAACAGTATAAGTGAGGAGAGTGTGTTCCCCTGATGGATTAATATACACGGGACATGTGACCAGGTGAACAGTATAAGTGAGATGAGTGTTTTCCCCTGATCGTTTAATATACACGGGACATGTTACCAGGTGAACAGAAGAAGTGAGGAGAGTGTGTTCCCCTGATGGTTTAATATTCACGGGACATGTTACCAGGTGAACAGCATAAGTGAGGAGAGTGTGTTCCCCTGATGGTTTAACATACACGGGACATGTTTCCAGATGAACAGTATAAGTGAGGAGAGTGTGTTCCCCTGATGGTTTAATATACACGGGACATGTTACCAGGTGAACAGTATAAGTGAGGAGAGTGTGTTCCCCTGATGCTTTAATATACAGGGGACATGTTACCAGGTGAACAGTATAGGTGAGGAGAGTGTGTTCCCCAGATTGTTTAATACTCACGGGACATGTTACCAGCTGAAAAGTATAAGTGAGGAGAGTGTGTTCCCCTGATGGTTTTACACACACGGGAAATGTTACCAGGTGAACAGTATAAGTGAGAAGAGTGTGTTCCCCAGATGTTTTAATATACCCGGGACATGTTACCAGGTGAACAGTATAAGTGAGGAGAGTGTGTTCCCCTGATGGTTTAATATACACGGGACATGTTACCAGGTGAACAGTATAAGTGAGGAGAGTGTGTTCCCCTGATTGTTTAATACACACGGGACATGTCACCGAGTGAACAGTATAAGTGAGGAGAGTGTGTTCCCCTGATTGTTTAATACACACGGGACATGTCACCAAGTGAACTGTATAAGTGAGGAGAGTTTGTTCCCCTGATGGTTTAATGCACACAGGACATTTTACCAGGTGAACTGTGTAAGTGACGAGAGTGTGTTCCCCTGATGGTTTTAAATACACGGGATATGTTACCAGGTGAACAGTATAAGTGAGGAGAGTGTGTTCCCCTGATGGCTTAATGCACACAGGACATTTTACCAGGTGAACTGTGTAAGTGAGGAGAGTGTGTTCCCCTGATGGTTTTATATACACGGGATATGTTACCAGGTGAACAGTATAAGTGAGGAGAGTGTGTTCCCCTGATGGTTTAATACACACGGGACATGTTACCAAGTGAACAGGATAAGTGAGGGGAATGTGTTCCCCTGATTGTTTAATACACACGGGACATGTTACCAGGTGAACAGTATAAGTGAGGAGAATGTGTTCCCCTGTTTGTTTAATACGCACGGGACATGTTACCAGGTGAACAGTATAAGTGAGGGCAGTGTGTTCCCCTGATGGTTTAATATACACGGGACATGTTACCAGGTAAACAGTATAAGTGAGGAGATTGTGTTCCCCTGATGGTTTAATATACACAGGGCATGTTAGCAGTTGAACAGTATAAGTGAGGAGAGTGTGTTCCCCTGATGTTTTAATATGCACAGGACATGTTACCAGGTGAACAGTATAAGTGAGGAGAGTGTGTTCCCCTGATTGTTTAATACGCACGGGACATGTTACCAGATGAACAGTATAAGTGAGGAGAATGTGTTCTCCTGTTTTTTTAATACGCACGGGACATGTTACCAAGTGAACAGGATAAGTGAGGGGAATGTGTTCCCCTGATTGTTTAATACACACGGGACATGTTACCAGGTGAACAGTATAAGTGAGGAGAATGTGTTCCCCTGTTTGTTTAATACGCACGGGACATGTTACCAGGTGAACAGTATAAGTGAGGAGAGTGCTTTCCCCTGATGGTTTAATATTCACGGGACATGTTTCCAGGTGAACAGTGTAAGTGAGGAGAGTGTGATCCCCTGATTGTTTAATACACACGGGACATTTCACCAGGTGAACAGTATAAGTGAGGAGAGTGTGTTCCCCTGATGGTTTAATACACACGGGACATGTCACCAGGTGAACAGTATAAGTGAGGAGATTGTGTTCCCCTGATGTTTTAATATACCCGGGACATGTCACCAGGTGAACAGGATTAGTGAGGAGAGTGTGTTCCCCTGATGGTTTAATATACACGGGACATGTTACCAGATGAACAGTATAAGTGAGGAGAGTGTGTTCCCCTGATTGTTTAATACACACGAGACATGTCACCAGGTGAACAGTATAAGTGAGGAGAGTGTTTTCCCCTGATGGTTTAATATACACGGGACATGTTACCAGCTGAACAGTATAAGTGAGGAGAGTGTGTTCCCTTGATGTTTAACACGCACGGGACATGTCACCAGGTGAACAGTATAAGTGAGGAGAGTGTGTTCCCCTGATTATTTAATATACACGGGACATGTTACCAGCTGAACAGTATAAGTGAGGAGAGTGTGTTCCCTTGATGGTTTAACACGCACGGGACATGTCACCGGGTGAACTGTATAAGTGAGGAGAGTTTGTTCCCCTGATTGTTTAATACACACCGGACATGTCACCATGTGAACAGTATAAGTGAGGGGAGTGTGTTCCCCTGATGGTTTAATAATGACGGGACATGTTACCAGATGAACAGTATAAATGAGGAGGAGTGTGTTCCCCTGATGGTTTAATATACACAGGACATGTTACCAGGTGAACAGTATAAGTGAGGAGAGTGTGTTCCCCTGATGGTTTAATATACACAGGGCATGTTACCAGTTGAACAGTATAAGTGAGGAGAGTGTGTTCCGCTGATGGTTTAATATACCCGGGACATGTCAGCAGGTGAACAGTATAAGTGAGGAGAGTGTGATCCCCTGATTGTTTAATACACAAGGGACATTTCACCAGGTGAACAGCATATGTGAGGAGAGTGTGTTTCCCTGATGGTTTAATACACACGGGACATTTCACCAGGGAAACAGTATATGTGAGGAGAGTGTGTTCCCCTGATGGTTGAACACGCACGGGACATGTTACCAGGTGAACAGTATAAGTGAGGAGAATGTGTTCCCCTGATGGTTTAACACGCACGGGACATGTTACCAGCTGAACAGTATAAGTGAGGAGAGTGTGTTCCCCTGATGGTTTAATATACACGGGACATGTTACCAGGTGAACAGTATAAGTGAGGAGAGTGTGTTCCCCAGATTGTTTAATACGCACGGGACATGTTACCAGGTGAACAGTATAAGTGAGAAGAGTGTGTTCCCCAGATGTTTTAATATACCCGGGACATGTTACCAGGTGAACAGTATAAGTGAGGAGAGTGTGTTCCCCTGATGGTTTAATATCCACGGGACATGTTACCAGGTGAACAGTATAAGTGAGGAGAGTGTGTTCCCCTGATGGTTTAATACACACGGGACATGTCACCAGGTGAACAGTATAAGTGAGGAGATTGTGTTCCCCTGATGTTTTAATATACCCGGGACATGTCACCAGGTGAACAGGATTAGTGAGGAGAGTGTGTTCCCCTGATGGTTTAATATACACGGGACATGTTACCAGCTGAACAGTATAAGTGAGGAGAGTGTGTTCCCCTGATGGTTTAATATACACGGCACATGTTCCCAGGTGAACAGTACAAGTGAGGAGAGTGTGTTCCCCTGATGGTTGAATATACACGGGACATGTTACCAGGTGAACAGTATAAGTGAGGAGAGTGTGTTCCCCTGATTGTTTAATACACACGAGACATGTCACCAGGTGAACTGCATAAGTGAGGAGAGTGTGTTCCCCTGATTGTTTAATACACACGAGACATGTCACCAGGTGAACAGGATAAGTGAGGAGAGTGTGCTCCCCTGATTGTTTAATACACACGAGACGTGTCACCAGGTGAACAGGATAAGTGAGGAGAGTGTGTTCCCCTGATGGTTTAATATACACGGGACATGTTACCAGCTGAACAGTATAAGTGAGGAGAGTGTGTTCCCCTGATGGTTTAATATACACGGCACATGTTCCCAGGTGAACAGTACAAGTGAGGAGAGTGTGTTCCCCTGATGGTTTAATATACACGGGACATGTTACCAGGTGAACAGTATAAGTGAGGAGAGTGTGTTCCCCTGATTGTTTAATACACACGGGACATTTCACCGGGTGAACTGCATAAGTGAGGAGAGTGTGTTCCCCTGATTGTTTAATACACACGGCACATGTCACCATGTGAACAGGATAAGTGAGCAGAATGTTTTCCCCTGATGGTTAAATCTTCAAAGGACATGTTACCAGGTGAACAGTATAAGTGAGGAGAGTGTGTTCCCCTGATGGTTTAATACTGACGGGACATGTTACCAGATGAACAGTATAAGTGAGGAGAGTGTGTTTCCCTGATGGTTTAATATACACGGGACATGTTACCCGGTGAACAGTATAAGTGAGGAGAGTGTGTTCCCCTGATGGATTAATATACACGGAAAATGTTACCAGGTGAATAGGATAAGTGAGGAGAGTGTGCTCCCCTGATTGTTTAATACACACGAGACATGTCACCAGGTGAACAGGATAAGTGAGGAGAGTGTGTTCCCCTGATGGTTTAATATACACGGGACATGTTACCAGCTGAACAGTATAAGTGAGGAGAGTGTGTTCCCCTGATGGTTTAATATACACGGCACATGTTCCCAGGTGAACAGTATAAGTGAGGAGAGTGTTTTCCCCTGATGGTTTAATATACACGGGACATGTTACCATGTGAACAGTGTAAGTGAGGAGAGTGTGTTCCCCTGATTGTTTAATACACACGGGACATTTCACCGGGTGAACAGGATAAGTGAGCAGAACGTTTTCCCCTGATGGTTAAATATTCAAAGGACATGTTACCAGGTGAACAGTATAAGTGAGGAGAGTGTGTTCCCCTGATGGTTTAATACTGACGGGACATGTTACCAGATGAACAGTATAAGTGAGGAGAGTGTGTTTCCCTGATGGTTTAATATACACGGGACATGTTACCCGGTGAACAGTATAAGTGAGGAGAGTGTGTTCCCCTGATGGATTAATATACACGGGACATGTGACCAGGTGAACAGTATAAGTGAGATGAGTGTTTTCCCCTGATCGTTTAATATACACGGGACATGTTACCAGGTGAACAGAAGAAGTGAGGAGAGTGTGTTCCCCTGATGGTTTAATATTCACGGGACATGTTACCAGGTGAACAGCATAAGTGAGGAGAGTGTGTTCCCCTGATGGTTTAACATACACGGGACATGTTTCCAGATGAACAGTATAAGTGAGGAGAGTGTGTTCCCCTGATGGTTTAATATACACGGGACATGTTACCAGGTGAACAGTATAAGTGAGGAGAGTGTGTTCCCCTGATGCTTTAATATACAGGGGACATGTTACCAGGTGAACAGTATAGGTGAGGAGAGTGTGTTCCCCAGATTGTTTAATAATCACGGGACATGTTACCAGCTGAAAAGTATAAGTGAGGAGAGTGTGTTCCCCTGATGGTTTTACACACACGGGAAATGTTACCAGGTGAACAGTATAAGTGAGAAGAGTGTGTTCCCCAGATGTTTTAATATACCCGGGACATGTTACCAGGTGAACAGTATAAGTGAGGAGAGTGTGTTCCCCTGATGGTTTAATATACACGGGACATGTTACCAGGTGAACAGTATAAGTGAGGAGAGTGTGTTCCCCTGATTGTTTAATACACACGGGACATGTCACCGAGTGAACAGTATAAGTGAGGAGAGTGTGTTCCCCTGATTGTTTAATACACACGGGACATGTCACCAAGTGAACTGTATAAGTGAGGAGAGTTTGTTCCCCTGATGGTTTAATGCACACAGGACATTTTACCAGGTGAACTGTGTAAGTGACGAGAGTGTGTTCCCCTGATGGTTTTAAATACACGGGATATGTTACCAGGTGAACAGTATAAGTGAGGAGAGTGTGTTCCCCTGATGGCTTAATGCACACAGGACATTTTACCAGGTGAACTGTGTAAGTGAGGAGAGTGTGTTCCCCTGATGGTTTTATATACACGGGATATGTTATGAGGTGAACAGTATAAGTGAGGAGAGTGTGTTCCCCTGATGGTTTAATACACACGGGACATGTTACCAAGTGAACAGGATAAGTGAGGGGAATGTGTTCCCCTGATTGTTTAATACACACGGGACATGTTACCAGGTGAACAGTATAAGTGAGGAGAATGTGTTCCCCTGTTTGTTTAATACGCACGGGACATGTTACCAGGTGAACAGTATAAGTGAGGGCAGTGTGTTCCCCTGATGGTTTAATATACACGGGACATGTTACCAGGTAAACAGTATAAGTGAGGAGATTGTGTTCCCCTGATGGTTTAATATACACAGGGCATGTTAGCAGTTGAACAGTATAAGTGAGGAGAGTGTGTTCCCCTGATGTTTTAATATGCACAGGACATGTTACCAGGTGAACAGTATAAGTGAGGAGAGTGTGTTCCCCTGATTGTTTAATACGCACGGGACATGTTACCAGATGAACAGTATAAGTGAGGAGAATGTGTTCTCCTGTTTTTTTAATACGCACGGGACATGTTACCAAGTGAACAGGATAAGTGAGGGGAATGTGTTCCCCTGATTGTTTAATACACACGGAACATGTTACCAGGTGAACAGTATAAGTGAGGAGAATGTGTTCCCCTGTTTGTTTAATACGCACGGGACATGTTACCAGGTGAACAGTATAAGTGAGGAGAGTGCTTTCCCCTGATGGTTTAATATTCACGGGACATGTTTCCAGGTGAACAGTGTAAGTGAGGAGAGTGTGATCCCCTGATTGTTTAATACACACGGGACATGTCACCAGGTGAACAGTATAAGTGAGGAGAGTGTGTTCCCCTGATGGTTTAATACACACGGGACATGTCACCAGGTGAACAGTATAAGTGAGGAGATTGTGTTCCCCTGATGTTTTAATATACCCGGGACATGTCACCAGGTGAACAGGATTAGTGAGGAGAGTGTGTTCCCCTGATGGTTTAATATACACGGGACATGTTACCAGATGAACAGTATAAGTGAGGAGAGTGTGTTCCCCTGATTGTTTAATACACACGAGACATGTCACCAGGTGAACAGTATAAGTGAGGAGAGTGTTTTCCCCTGATGGTTTAATATACACGGGACATGTTACCAGCTGAACAGTATAAGTGAGGAGAGTGTGTTCCCTTGATGTTTAACACGCACGGGACATGTCACCAGGTGAACAGTATAAGTGAGGAGAGTGTGTTCCCCTGATTATTTAATATACACGGGACATGTTACCAGCTGAACAGTATAAGTGAGGAGAGTGTGTTCCCTTGATGGTTTAACACGCACGGGACATGTCACCGGGTGAACTGTATAAGTGAGGAGAGTTTGTTCCCCTGATTGTTTAATACACACCGGACATGTCACCATGTGAACAGTATAAGTGAGGGGAGTGTGTTCCCCTGATGGTTTAATAATGACGGGACATGTTACCAGATGAACAGTATAAATGAGGAGGAGTGTGTTCCCCTGATGGTTTAATATACACAGGACATGTTACCAGGTGAACAGTATAAGTGAGGAGAGTGTGTTCCCCTGATGGTTTAATATACACAGGGCATGTTACCAGTTGAACAGTATAAGTGAGGAGAGTGTGTTCCGCTGATGGTTTAATATACCCGGGACATGTCAGCAGGTGAACAGTATAAGTGAGGAGAGTGTGATCCCCTGATTGTTTAATACACAAGGGACATTTCACCAGGTGAACAGCATATGTGAGGAGAGTGTGTTTCCCTGATGGTTTAATACACACGGGACATTTCACCAGGGAAACAGTATATGTGAGGAGAGTGTGTTCCCCTGATGGTTGAACACGCACGGGACATGTTACCAGGTGAACAGTATAAGTGAGGAGAATGTGTTCCCCTGATGGTTTAACACGCACGGGACATGTTACCAGCTGAACAGTATAAGTGAGGAGAGTGTGTTCCCCTGATGGTTTAATATACACGGGACATGTTACCAGGTGAACAGTATAAGTGAGGAGAGTGTGTTCCCCAGATTGTTTAATACGCACGGGACATGTTACCAGGTGAACAGTATAAGTGAGAAGAGTGTGTTCCCCAGATGTTTTAATATACCCGGGACATGTTACCAGGTGAACAGTATAAGTGAGGAGAGTGTGTTCCCCTGATGGTTTAATATCCACGGGACATGTTACCAGGTGAACAGTATAAGTGAGGAGAGTGTGTTCCCCTGATGGTTTAATACACACGGGACATGTCACCAGGTGAACAGTATAAGTGAGGAGATTGTGTTCCCCTGATGTTTTAATATACCCGGGACATGTCACCAGGTGAACAGGATTAGTGAGGAGAGTGTGTTCCCCTGATGGTTTAATATACAGGGGACATGTTACCAGATGAACAGTATAAGTGAGGAGAGTGTGTTCCCCTGATTGTTTAATACACACGAGACATGTCACCAGGTGAACAGTATAAGTGAGGAGAGTGTTTTCCCCTGATGGTTTAATATACACGGGACATGTTACCAGCTGAACAGTATAAGTGAGGAGAGTGTGTTCCCTTGATGTTTAACACGCACGGGACATGTCACCAGGTGAACAGTATAAGTGAGGAGAGTGTGTTCCCCTGATTGTTTAATATACACGGGACATGTTACCAGCTGAACAGTATAAGTGAGGAGAGTGTGTTCCCTTGATGGTTTAACACGCACGGGACATGTCACCGGGTGAACTGTATAAGTGAGGAGAGTTTGTTCCCCTGATTGTTTAATACACACGGGACATGTCACCATGTGAACAGTATAAGTGAGGGGAGTGTGTTCCCCTGATGGTTTAATAATGACGGGACATGTTACCAGATGAACAGTATAAATGAGGAGGAGTGTGTTCCCCTGATGGTTTAATATACACGGGACATGTTACCAGGTGAACAGTATAAGTGAGGAGAGTGTGTTCCCCTGATGGTTTAATATACACAGGGCATGTTACCAGTTGAACAGTATAAGTGAGGAGAGTGTGTTCCGCTGATGGTTTAATATACCCGGGACATGTCAGCAGGTGAACAGTATAAGTGAGGAGAGTGTGATCCCCTGATAGTTTAATACACAAGGGACATTTCACCAGGTGAACAGCATATGTGAGGAGAGTGTGTTTCCCTGATGGTTTAATACACACGGGACATTTCACCAGGGGAACAGTATATGTGAGGAGAGTGTGTTCCCCTGATGGTTGAACACGCACGGGACATGTTATCAGGTGAACAGTATAAGTGAGGAGAATGTGTTCCCCTGATGGTTTAACACGCACGGGACATGTTACCAGCTGAACAGTATAAGTGAGGAGAGTGTGTTCCCCTGATGGTTTAATATACACGGGACATGTTACCAGGTGAACAGTATAAGTGAGGAGAGTGTGTTCCCCAGATTGTTTAATACGCACGGGACATGTTACCAGGTGAACAGTATAAGTGAGAAGAGTGTGTTCCCCAGATGTTTTAATATACCCGGGACATGTTACCAGGTGAACAGTATAAGTGAGGAGAGTGTGTTCCCCTGATGGTTTAATATCCACGGGACATGTTACCAGGTGAACAGTATAAGTGAGGAGAGTGTGTTCCCCTGATTGTTTAATATACCCGGGACATGTTACCAGGTGAACAGTATAAGTGAGAAGAGTGTGTTCCCCAGATGTTTTAATATAACCGGGACATGTTACCAGGTGAACAGTATAAGTGAGGAGAGTGTGTTCCCCTGATGGTTTAATATACACGGGACATGTTACCAGGTGAACAGTATAAGTGAGGAGAGTGAGTTCCCCTGATGGTTTTACACACACGGGACATGTTACCAGGTGAACAGTATAAGGGAGAAGAGTGTGTTGCCCAGATGTTTTAATATACCCGGGACATGTTACCAGGTGAACAGTATAAGTGAGGAGAGTGTGTTCCCCTGATGGTTTAATATACACGGGACATGTTACCAGGTGAACAGTATAAGTGAGGAGAGTGTGTTCCCCTGATTGTTTAATACACACGGGACATGTCACCGGGTGAACAGTATAAGTGAGGAGAGTGTGTTCCCCTGATGGTTTAATGCACACAGGACATTTTACCAGGTGAACTGTGTAAGTGACGAGAGTGTGTTCCCCTGATGGTTTTAAATACACTTGATATGTTACCAGGTGAACAGTATAAGTGAGGAGAGTGTGTTCCCCTGATGGTTTAATGCACACAGGACATTTTACCAGGTGAACTGTGTAAGTGAGGAGAGTGTGTTCCCCTGATGGTTTTATATACACGGGATATGTTACCAGGTGAACAGTATAAGTGAGGAGAGTGTGTTCCCCTGATGGTTTAATACGCACGGGACATGTTACCAAGTGAACATGATAAGTGAGGGGAATGTCTTCCCCTGATTGTTTAATACACACGGGACATGTTACCAGGTGAACAGTATAAGTGAGGGCAGTGTGTTCCCCTGATGGTTTAATATACACGGGACATGTTACCAGGTAAACAGGATAAGTGAGGAGAATGTGTTCCCCTGTTTGTTTAATACGCACGGGACATGTTACCAGGTGAACAGTATAAGTGAGGGCAGTGTGTTCCCCTGATGGTTTAATATACACGGGACATGTTACCAGGTAAACAGTATAAGTGAGGAGATTGTGTTCCCCTGATGGTTTAATATACACAGGGCATGTTAGCAGTTGAACAGTATAAGTGAGGAGAGTGTGTTCCCCTGATGTTTTAATATGCACAGGACATGTTACCAGGTGAACAGTATAAGTGAGGAGAGTGTGTTCCCCTGATTGTTTAATACGCACGGGACATGTTACCAGATGAACAGTATAAGTGAGGAGAATGTGTTCTCCTGTTTTTTTAATACGCACGGGACATGTTACCAAGTGAACAGGATAAGTGAGGGGAATGTGTTCCCCTGATTGTTTAATACACACGGGACATGTTACCAGGTGAACAGTATAAGTGAGGAGAATGTGTTCCCCTGTTTGTTTAATACGCACGGGACATGTTACCAGGTGAACAGTATAAGTGAGGAGAGTGCTTTCCCCTGATGGTTTAATATTCACGGGACATGTTTCCAGGTGAACAGTGTAAGTGAGGAGAGTGTGTTCTCCTGATGGTTTAATATACACGGGATATGTTACTAAGAGAAAAGTCTAAGTGAGGAGAGTGCTTTCCCCTGATGGTTTAATACACACGGGACATGTCACCAAGTGAACTGTATAAGTGAGGAGAGTGTGTTCCCCTGATGGTTTAATACTGACGGGACATGTTACCAGATGAACAGTCTCAGTGAGGAGAGTGTGTTCCCCTGATGGTTTAATATACACGGGACATGTTACCAGGAGAAAAGTCTAAGTGAGGAGAGTGCTTTCCCCTGATGGTTTAATATTCGCGGGACATGTTTCCAGGTGAACAGTATAAGTGAGGAGAGTGTGTTCCCCTGATGGTTTAACACGCACGGGACATGTTGCCAGGTGAACAGTATAAGTGAGGAGATTGTGTTCCCCTGATGGTTTAATATACACTGGACATGCTATCAGGTGAACAGTATAAGTGAGGAGAGTGTGTTCCCCTGATTGTTTAATACTCACGGGACATGTTACCAGGTGAACAGTATAAGTGAGGAGAGTGTGTCCCCTGATTGTTTAATACACACGGGACATGTTGCCAGGTGAACAGTATAAGTGAGGAGAGTGTGATCCCCTGATTGTTTAATACACACGGGACATGTTACCAGGTGAACAGAATAAGTGAGGAGAGTGTGTTCCCCTGATGGTTTAATATACACGGGACATATTGCCAGGTGAACAGTATAAGTGAGGAGAGTGTGTTCCCCTGATTGTTTAATGCACACAGGACATGTCACCAGGTGAACAGGATAAGTGAGGAGAGTGTGTTCCCCTGATGGTTTAATATACACGGGACATGTTACCAGCTGAACAGTATAAGTGAGGAGAGTGTGTTCCCCTGATGGTTTAATATACACGGCACATGTTCCCAGGTGAACAGTACAAGTGAGGAGAGTGTGTTCCCCTGATGGTTTAATATACACGGGACATGTTACCAGGTGAACAGTATAAGTGAGGAGAGTGTGTTCCCCTGATTGTTTAATACACACGAGACATGTCACCAGGTGAACTGCATAAGTGAGGAGAGTGTGTTCCCCTGATTGTTTAATACACACGAGACATGTCACCAGGTGAACAGGATAAGTGAGGAGAGTGTGCTCCCCTGATTGTTTAATACACACGAGACATGTCACCAGGTGAACAGGATAAGTGAGGAGAGTGTGTTCCCCTGATGGTTTAATATACACGGCACATGTTCCCAGGTGAACAGTACAAGTGAGGAGAGTGTGTTCCCCTGATGGTTTAATATACACGGGACATGTTACCAGGTGAACAGTATAAGTGAGGAGAGTGTGTTCCCCTGATTGTTTAATACACACGGGACATTTCACCGGGTGAACTGCATAAGTGAGGAGAGTGTGTTCCCCTGATTGTTTAATACACACGGCACATGTCACCATGTGAACAGGATAAGTGAGCAGAATGTTTTCCCCTGATGGTTAAATATTCAAAGGACATGTTACCAGGTGAACAGTATAAGTGAGGAGAGTGTGTTCCCCTGATGGTTTAATACTGACGGGACATGTTACCAGATGAACAGTATAAGTGAGGAGAGTGTGTTTCCCTGATGGTTTAATATACACGGGACATGTTACCCGGTGAACAGTATAAGTGAGGAGAGTGTGTTCCCCTGATGGATTAATATACACGGCACATCTGACCAGGTGAACAGTATAAGTGAGATGAGTGTTTTCCCCTGATCGTTTAATATACACGGGACATGTTACCAGGTGAAAAGTGTAAGTGAGGAGAGTCTGTTCCCCTGATGTTTTAATATACACAGGACATGTTACCAGGTGAACAGTATAAGTGAGGACAGTGTGTTCCATTGATGGTTTAATATACACAGGACATGTTACCAGGTGAACAGTATTAGTGAGGAGAGTGTGTACCCAGATTGTTTAATACGCTCGGGACATGTTACCAGGTGAACCGTGTAAGTGAGGAGAGTGTGTTCCGCTGATGGTTTAATATACCCGGGACATGTCAGCAGGTGAACAGTATAAGTGAGGAGAGTGTGATCCCCTGATTGTTTAATACACAAGGGACATTTCACCAGGTGAACAGCATATGTGAGGAGAGTGTGTTTCCCTGATGGTTTAATACACACGGGACATTTCACCAGGGGAACAGTATATGTGAGGAGAGTGTGTTCCCCTGATGGTTGAACACGCACGGGACATGTTACCAGGTGAACAGTATAAGTGAGGAGAATGTGTTTCCCTGATGGTTTAACACGCACGGGACATGTTACCAGCTGAACAGTATAAGTGAGGAGAGTGTGTTCCCCTGATGGTTTAATATACACGGGACATGTTACCAGGTGAACAGTATAAGTGAGGAGAGTGTGTTCCCCAGATTGTTTAATACGCACGGGACATGTTACCAGGTGAACAGTATAAGTGAGAAGAGTGTGTTCCCCAGATGTTTTAATATACCCGGGACATGTTACCAGGTGAACAGTATAAGTGAGGAGAGTGTGTTCCCCTGATGGTTTAATATCCACGGGACATGTTACCAGGTGAACAGTATAAGTGAGGAGAGTGTGTTCCCCTGATTGTTTAATATACCCGGGACATGTTACCAGGTGAACAGTATAAGTGAGAAGAGTGTGTTCCCCAGATGTTTTAATATACCCGGGACATGTTACCAGGTGAACAGTATAAGTGAGGAGAGTGTGTTCCCCTGATTGTTTAATATACACGGGACATGTTACCAGGTGAACAGTATAAGTGAGGAGAGTGAGTTCCCCTGATGGTTTTACACACACGGGACATGTTACCAGGTGAACAGTATAAGTGAGAAGAGTGTGTTCCCCAGATGTTTTAATATACCCGGGACATGTTACCAGGTGAACACTATAAGTGAGGAGAGTGTGTTCCCCTGATGGTTTAATATACACGGGACATGTTACCAGGTGAACAGTATAAGTGAGGAGAGTGTGTTCCCCTGATTGTTTAATACACACGGGACATGTCACCGGGTGAACAGTATAAGTGAGGAGAGTGTGTTCCCCTGATTGTTTAATACACACGGGACAAGTCACCATGTGAACAGTATAAGTGAGCAGAATGTTTTCCCCTGATGGTTAAAGATTCAAAGCACATGTTACCAGGTGAACAGTATAAGTGAGGAGAGTGTGTTCCCCTGATGGTTTAATACTGACGGGACATGTCACCAAGTGAACTGTATAAGTGAGGAGAGTTTGTTCCCCTGATGGTTTAATGCACACAGGACATTTTACCAGCTGAACAGTATAAGTGAGGAGCGTGTGTTCCCTTGATGGTTTAACACGCACGGGACATGTCACCAGGTGAACAGTATAAGTGAGGAGAGTGTGTTCCCCTGATTGTTTAATACACACGGGACATGTCACCAGTTGAACTGTATAAGTGAGGAGAGTTTGTTCCCCTGATTGTTTAATACACACGGGACATGTCACCATGTGAACAGTATAAGTGAGGGGAGTGTGTTCCCCTGATGGTTTAAAAATGACGGGACATGTTACCAGATGAACAGTATAAATGAGGAGGAGTGTGTTCCCCTGATGGTTTAATATACCCGGGACATGTTACCAGGTGAACAGTATAAGTGAGGAGAGTGTGTTCCCCTGATTGTTTAATATACACGGGACATGTTACCAGGTGAACAGTATAAATGAGGAGGAGTGTGTTCCCCTGATGGTTTAATATACACGGGACATGTCAGCAGGTGAACAGTATAAGTGAGGAGAGTGTGTTCCCCTGATTGTTTAATACACAAGGGACATTTCACCAGGTGAACAGCATATGTGAGGACAGTGTGTTCCCCTGATGGTTTAATACACACGGGACATTTCACCAGGGGAACAGTATATGTGAGGAGAGTGTGTTCCCCTGATGGTTGAACACGCACGGGACATGTTACCAGCTGAACAGTATAAGTGAGGAGAGTGTGTTCCCCTGATGGTTTAATATACACGGGACATGTTACCAGGTGAACAGTATAAGTGAGGAGAGTGTGTTCCCCTGATGGTTTAATATTCACGGGACATGTTACCAGATGAACAGCATAAGTGAGGCGAGTGTGTTCACCTGATGGGTTAATACAGACGGGACATGTCACCAGGTGAACAGTATAAGTGAGGAGAGTGTGTTCCCCAGATTGTTTAATACTCACGGGACATGTTACCAGGTGAAAAGTATAAGTGAGGAGAGTGTGTTCCCCTGATGGTTTTACACACACGGGACATGTTACCAGGTGAACAGAAGAAGTGAGAAGAGTGTGTTCCCCAGATGTTTTAATATACCCGGGACATGTTACCAGGTGAACAGTATAAGTGAGGAGAGTGTGTTCCCCTGATGGTTTAATATCCACGGGACATGTTACCAGGTGAACAGTATAAGTGAGGAGAGTGTGTTCCCCTGATTGTTTAATACACACGGGACATGTCACCGGGTGAACAGTATAAGTGAGGAGAGTGTGTTCCCCTGATGGTTTAATGCACACAGGACATTTTACCAGGTGAACTGTGTAAGTGACGAGAGTGTGTTCCCCTGATGGTTTTAAATACACGGGATATGTTACCAGGTGAACAGTATAAGTGAGGAGAGTGTGTTCCCCTGATGGTTTAATGCACACAGGACATTTTACCAGGTGAACTGTGTAAGTGAGGAGAGTGTGTTCCCCTGATGGTTTTATATACACGGGATATGTTACCAGGTGAACAGTATAAGTGAGGAGAGTGTGTTCCCCTGATGGTTTAATACGCACGGGACATGTTACCAAGTGAACATGATAAGTGAGGGGAATGTCTTCCCCTGATTGTTTAATACACACGGGACATGTTACCAGGTGAACAGTATAAGTGAGGGCAGTGTGTTCCCCTGATGGTTTAATATACACGGGACATGTTACCAGGTAAACAGGATAAGTGAGGAGAATGTGTTCCCCTGTTTGTTTAATACGCACGGGACATGTTACCAGGTGATCAGTATAAGTGAGGGCAGTGTGTTCCCCTGATGGTTTAATATACACGGGACATGTTACCAGGTAAACAGTATAAGTGAGGAGATTGTGTTCCCCTGATGGTTTAATATACACAGGGCATGTTAGCTGTTGAACAGTATAAGTGAGGAGAGTGTGTTCCCCTGATGTTTTAATATGCACAGGACATGTTACCAGGTGAACAGTATAAGTGAGGAGAGTGTGTTCCCCTGATTGTTTAATACGCACGGGACATGTTACCAGATGAACAGTATAAGTGAGGAGAATGTGTTCTCCTGTTTTTTTAATACGCACGGGACATGTTACCAAGTGAACAGGATAAGTGAGGGGAATGTGTTCCCCTGATTGTTTAATACACACGGGACATGTTACCAGGTGAACAGTATAAGTGAGGAGAATGTGTTCCCCTGTTTGTTTAATACGCACGGGACATGTTACCAGGTGAACAGTATAAGTGAGGAGAGTGCTTTCCCCTGATGGTTTAATATTCACGGGACATGTTTCCAGGTGAACAGTGTAAGTGAGGAGAGTGTGTTCTCCTGATGGTTTAATATACACGGGATATGTTACTAAGAGAAAAGTCTAAGTGAGGAGAGTGCTTTCCCCTGATGGTTTAATACACACGGGACATGTCACCAAGTGAACTGTATAAGTGAGGAGAGTGTGTTCCCCTGATGGTTTAATACTGACGGGACATGTTACCAGATGAACAGTCTCAGTGAGGAGAGTGTGTTCCCCTGATGGTTTAATATACACGGGACATGTTACCAGGAGAAAAGTCTAAGTGAGGAGAGTGCTTTCCCCTGATGGTTTAATATTCGCGGGACATGTTTCCAGGTGAACAGTATAAGTGAGGAGAGTGTGTTCCCCTGATGGTTTAACACGCACGGGACATGTTGCCAGGTGAACAGTATAAGTGAGGAGATTGTGTTCCCCTGATGGTTTAATATACACTGGACATGCTATCAGGTGAACAGTATAAGTGAGGAGAGTGTGTTCCCCTGATTGTTTAATACTCACGGGACATGTTACCAGGTGAACAGTATAAGTGAGGAGAGTGTGTTCCCCTGATTGTTTAATACACACGGGACATGTTGCCAGGTGAACAGTATAAGTGAGGAGAGTGTGATCCCCTGATTGTTTAATACACACGGGACATGTTACCAGGTGAACAGTATAAGTGAGGAGAGTGTGTTCCCCTGATGGTTTAATATACACGGGACATATTGCCAGGTGAACAGTATAAGTGAGGAGAGTGTGTTCCCCTGATTGTTTAATGCACACAGGACATGTCACCAGGTGAACAGGATAAGTGAGGAGAGTGTGTTCCCCTGATGGTTTAATATACACGGGACATGTTACCAGCTGAACAGTATAAGTGAGGAGAGTGTGTTCCCCTGATGGTTTAATATACACGGCACATGTTCCCAGGTGAACAGTACAAGTGAGGAGAGTGTGTTCCCCTGATGGTTTAATATACACGGGACATGTTACCAGGTGAACAGTATAAGTGAGGAGAGTGTGTTCCCCTGATTGTTTAATACACACGAGACATGTCACCAGGTGAACTGCATAAGTGAGGAGAGTGTGTTCCCCTGATTGTTTAATACACACGAGACATGTCACCAGGTGAACAGGATAAGTGAGGAGAGTGTGCTCCCCTGATTGTTTAATACACACGAGACATGTCATCAGGTGAACAGGATAAGTGAGGAGAGTGTGTTCCCCTGATGGTTTAATATACACGGCACATGTTCCCAGGTGAACAGTACAAGTGAGGAGAGTGTGTTCCCCTGATGGTTTAATATACACGGGACATGTTACCAGGTGAACAGTATAAGTGAGGAGAGTGTGTTCCCCTGATTGTTTAATACACACGGGACATTTCACCGGGTGAACTGCATAAGTGAGGAGAGTGTGTTCCCCTGATTGTTTAATACACACGGCACATGTCACCATGTGAACAGGATAAGTGAGCAGAATGTTTTCCCCTGATGGTTAAATATTCAAAGGACATGTTACCAGGTGAACAGTATAAGTGAGGAGAGTGTGTTCCCCTGATGGTTTAATACTGACGGGACATGTTACCAGATGAACAGTATAAGTGAGGAGAGTGTGTTTCCCTGATGGTTTAATATACACGGGACATGTTACCCGGTGAACAGTATAAGTGAGGAGAGTGTGTTCCCCTGATGGATTAATATACACGGCACATGTGACCAGGTGAACAGTATAAGTGAGATGAGTGTTTTCCCCTGATCGTTTAATATACACGGGACATGTTACCAGGTGAAAAGTGTAAGTGAGGAGAGTCTGTTCCCCTGATGTTTTAATATACACAGGACATGTTACCAGGTGAACAGTATAAGTGAGGACAGTGTGTTCCATTGATGGTTTAATATACACAGGACATGTTACCAGGTGAACAGTATTAGTGAGGAGAGTGTGTACCCAGATTGTTTAATACGCTCGGGACATGTTACCAGGTGAACCGTGTAAGTGAGGAGAATGTGTTCCCCTGTTTGTTTAATACGCACGGGACATGTTACCAAGTGAACAGAAAACGTGAGGATAATGTGTTCCCCTGATTGTTTAATACACACGGGACATGTTACCAAGTGAACAGTATAAGTGAAGAGAATGTGTTCTCCTGATTGTTTAATACTGACGGGACATGTTACCAGATAAACAGTCTCAGTGAGGAGAGTGTGTGCCCCTGATGGTTTAATACACACAGGACATGTTACCAGCTGAACAGTATAAGTGAGGAGAGAGTGTTCCACTGATGGTTTAATACTGACGGGACATGTTACCAGGTGAACAGTATAAGTGAGGAGAGTGTGTTCCACTGATGGTTTAATACTGACGGGACATGTTACCAGGTGAACAGTATAAGTGAGGAGAGTGTGTTCCCCTGATTGTTTAATATACACGGGACATGTTACCAGATGAACAGTATAAGTGAGGAGAGCGTGTTCCCCTGATGGTTGAATGCAAACAGGAAATGTTACCAGGTGAACAGTATAAGTGAGGAGAGAGTGTTCCACTGATGGTTTAATACTGACGGGACATGTTACCAGATGAACAGTATAAGTGAGGAGAGTGTGTTCCCCTGATGGTTTAATACGCAAGGGACATGTTACCAGGAGAAAAGTCTAAGTGAGGAGAGTGCTTTCCCCTGATGGTTTAATATTCACAGGACATGTTTCCAGATGAACAGTATAAGTGAGGAGAGTGTATTCCCCTGATGGTTTAATATACACTGGACATGTTACCAGGTGAACAGTATAAGTGAGGAGAGTGTGTTCCCCTGATTGTTTAATACTCACGGGACATGTTACCAGGTGAACAGTATAAGTGAGGAGAATGTGTTCCCCTGATGGTTTAATACTGACGGGACATGTTACCAGATGAACAGTATAAGTGAGGAGAGTGTGTTCCTCTGATGGTTTAATGCACACAGGACATGTTACCAGGTGAACAGTATAAGTGAGGAGAGTGTGTTCCCCTGATGGTTTAATATACACGGGACATGTCACCAGGTGAACAGTATAAGTGAGGAGAGTGTCTTCCCCAGATTGTTTAATGCTCACGGGACATGTTACCAGGTGAACAGGATAAGTGAGGAGAGTGTGTTCCCCTGATGTTTTAATATACCCGGGACATGTCAGCAGGTGAACAGTGTAATTGAGGAGAGTGTGATCCCCTGATTGTTTAATACACACGGGACATGTCACCAGGTGAACAGTATAAGTGAGGGGAGTGTGTTCCCCTGATGGTTTAATACACACGGGACATGTCACCAGGTGAACAGTATAAGTGAGGAGAGTGTGTTCCCCTGATGTTTTAATATACCCGGGACATGTCACCAGGTGAACAGGGTTAGTGAGGAGAGTGTGTTCCCCTGATGGTTTAATATACACGGGACATGTTACCAGCTGAACAGTATAAGTGAGGAGAGTGTGTTCCCTTGATGGTTTAACACGCACGGGACATGTTACCAGATGAACAGTATAATTGAGGAGAGTGTGTTCCGCTGATGGTTTTATATACACAGGACATGTTACCAGGTGAACAGTATAAGTGAGGAGAGTGTGTTCCCCTGATTGTTTAATATACACGGGACATGTCACCGGGTGAACTGTATAAGTGAGGAGAGTTTGTTCCCCTGATTGTTTAATACACACGGGACATGTCACCATGTGAACAGCATAAGTGAGGGGAGTGTGTGCCCCTGATGGTTTAATAATGACGGGACATGTTACCAGATGAACAGTATAAATGAGGAGAGTGTGTTCCCCTGATGGTTTTATATACACGGGACATGTTACCAGGTGAACAGTATAAGTGAGGAGAGTGTGTTCCCCTGATGGTTTAATATACACAGGGCATGTTACCAGTTGAACAGTATAAGTGAGGAGATTGTGTTCCCCTGATGGTTTAATACACACGGGACATGTTATCAGGTGAACAGGATAAGTGAGGAGAGTGTGCTCCCCTGATTGTTTAATGCACACGGGACATGTTACCAGGTGAACAGTGTAAGTGAGGAGCGTGTGTTCCCCTGATGTTTTAATATACACAGGACATGTCACCAGGTGAACAGTATAAGTGAGGACAGTGTGTTCCATTGATGGTTTAATATACACAGGTCATGTTACCAGGTGAACAGTATTAGTGAGGAGAGTGCGTACACTGATTGTTTAATACGCACGGGACATGTTACCGGATGAACAGGATAAGTGAGGAGAATGTGTTCCCCTGTTTGTTCAATACGCACGGGACATGTTAAAAAGAGAAAAGGCTAAGTGAGGAGAGTGCTTTCCCCTGATGGTTTAATATTCACGGGACATGTTTCCAGGTGAACAGTTTAAGTGAGGAGAGTGTGTTCCCCTGATGGTTTAATACTGACGGGACATGTTACCAGATGAACAGTCTCAGTGAGGAGAGTGTGTTCCCCTGATGGTTTAATACACACGGGATATGTTACCAGCTGAACAGTATATGTGAGGAGAGAGTGTTCCCCTTATGGTTTAATAAGCACTGGCATTTCACCAAGTGAAATGGATAAGTGAGTAGAGTGTGTTCCCCTGATGGCTTAATGCAAACAGGACATGTTACCAGGTGAACAGTATAAGTGAGCAGAGTGTGTTCCCCTGATGGTTTAATACTGACGGGACATGTTACCAGATGAACAGTATAAGTGAGGAGAGTGTGTTCCCCTGATGGTTTAATACGCACGGGACATGTTACCAGGAGAAAAGTCAAATTCAGGAGAGTGCTTTCCCCTGATGGTTTAATATTCACAGGACATGTTTCCAGGTGAACAGTATAAGCGAGGAGAGTGTGTTCCCCTGATGGTTTAATATACACGGGACATGTTACCAGGTGAACAGTGTAAGTGAGGAGAGTGTTTTCCCCTGATTGTTTAATACACACAGGACATGTTACCAGGTGAACAGTATAAGTGAGGAGAATGTGTTCCCCTGATGGTTTAATATACACTGGACATGTTACCAGGTGAACAGTATAAGTGAGGAGAGTGTGTTCCCCTGATTGTTTAAAACACACGGGACATGTTACCAGGTGAACAGTATAAGTGAGGAGATTGTGTTCCCCTGATTGTTTAAAACACACGGGACATGTCACCGGGTGAACTGTATAAGTGAGGAGATTGTGTTCCCCTGATTGTTTAATACACACAGGACATGTTACCAGGTGAACAGTATAAGTGAGGAGAATGTGTTCCCCTGATGGTTTAATATACACTGGACATGTTACCAGGTGAACATTATAAGTGAGGAGAGTGTGTTCCCCTGATTGTTTAATACACACGGGACATGTCACCATGTGAACAGTATAAGTGAGCAGAATGTTTTCCCCTGATGGTGAAATATTCCAAGGACATGTTACCAGGTGAACAGTATAAGTGAGGAGAGTGTGTTCCCCTGATGGTTTAATATACACGGGACATGTTACCCGGTGAACAGTATAAGTGAGGAGAGTGTGTTCACCTGATGGTTTAATATACACAGGGCATGTTACCAGTTGAACAGTATAAGTGAGGAGATTGTGTTCCCCTGATGGTTTAATACACACGGGACATGTTATCAGGTGAACAGTATAAGTGAGGAGAGTGTGCTCCCCTGATTGTTTAATGCACACGGGACATGTTACCAGGTGAACAGTATAAGTGAGGACAGTGTGTTCCATTGATGGTTTAATATACACAGGACATGTTACCAGGTCAACAGTATAAGTGAGGAGAATGTGTTCCCCTGTTTGTTTAATACGCACGGGACATGTTACCAGGTGAACAGTATAAGTGAGGAGAATGTGTTCCCCTGTTTGTTTAATACGCACGGGACATGTTACCAAGTGAATAGAAAAAGTGAGGAGAATGTGTTCCCCTGATTGTTTAATACACACGGGACATGTTACCAGGTCAACAGTACAAGTGAGGAGAATGTGTTCCCCTGTTTGTTTAATACGCACGGGATATGTTAAAAAGAGAAAAGTCTAAGTGAGGAGAGTGCTTTCCCCTGATGGTTTAATATTCACGGGACACGTTTCCAGGTGAACAGTATAAGTGAGGAGAGTGTGTTCCCCTGATGGTTTAATACACACAGGATATGTTACCAGCTAAACAATATAAGTGAGGAGAGTGTGTTCCCCTGATGGTTTAATGCAAACAGGACATGTTACCAGGTGAACAGTATAAGTGAGGAGAGTGTGTTCCCCTGATTGTTTAATACACACGGCACATGTCACCATGTGAACAGGATAAGTGAGCAGAATGTTTTCCCCTGATGGTTAAATATTCAAAGGACATGTTACCAGGTGAACAGTATAAGTGAGGAGAGTGTGTTCCCCTGATGGTTTAATACTGACGGGACATGTTACCAGATGAACAGTATAAGTGAGGAGAGTGTGTTTCCCTGATGGTTTAATATACACGGGACATGTTACCCGGTGAACAGTATAAGTGAGGAGAGTGTGTTCCCCTGATGGATTAATATACACGGCACATGTGACCAGGTGAACAGTATAAGTGAGATGAGTGTTTTCCCCTGATCGTTTAATATACACGGGACATGTTACCAGGTGAAAAGTGTAAGTGAGGAGAGTCTGTTCCCCTGATGTTTTAATATACACAGGACATGTTACCAGGTGAACAGTATAAGTGAGGACAGTGTGTTCCATTGATGGTTTAATATACACAGGACATGTTACCAGGTGAACAGTATTAGTGAGGAGAGTGTGTACCCAGATTGTTTAATACGCTCGGGACATGTTACCAGGTGAACCGTGTAAGTGAGGAGAATGTGTTCCCCTGTTTGTTTAATACGCACGGGACATGTTACCAAGTGAACAGAAAACGTGAGGATAATGTGTTCCCCTGATTGTTTAATACACACGGGACATGTTACCAGGTCAACAGTATAAGTGAAGAGAATGTGTTCCCCTGTTTGTTTAATACGCACGGGATATGTTAAAAAGAGAAAAGTCTAAGTGAGCAGAGTGCTTTCCCCTGATGGTTTAATATTCACATGACATGTTTCCAGGTGAACAGTATAAGTGAGGAGAATGTGTTCTCCTGATGGTTTAATACTGACGGGACATGTTACCAGATAAACAGTCTCAGTGAGGAGAGTGTGTGCCCCTGATGGTTTAATACACACAGGATATGTTACCAGCTGAACAGTATAAGTGAGGAGAGAGTGTTCCACTGATGGTTTAATACTGACGGGACATGTTACCAGATGAACAGTATAAGTGAGGAGAGTGTGTTCCCCTGATGGTTGAATGCAAACAGGACATGTTACCAGGTGAACAGTATAAGTGAGGAGAGAGTGTTCCACTGATGGTTTAATACTGACGGGACATGTTACCAGATGAACAGTATAAGTGAGGAGAGTGTGTTCCCCTGATGGTTTAATACGCACGGGACATGTTACCAGGAGAAAAGTCTAAGTGAGGAGAGTGCTTTCCCCTGATGGTTTAATATTCACAGGACATGTTTCCAGATGAACAGTATAAGTGAGGAGAGTGTATTCCCCTGATGGTTTAATATACACTGGACATGTTACCAGGTGAACAGTATAAGTGAGGAGAGTGTGTTCCCCTGATTGTTTAATACTCACGGGACTTGTTACCAGGTGAACAGTATAAGTGAGGAGAATGTGTTCCCCTGATTGTTTAATACAAACGGGACATGTCACCAGGTGAACAGTATAAGTGAGGAGAGTGTGTTCCCCTGATGGTTTAATACTGACGGGACATGTTACCAGATGAACAGTATAAGAGAGGAGAGTGTGTTCCTCTGATGGTTTAATGCACACAGGACATGTTACCAGGTGAACAGTATAAGTGAGGAGAGTGTGTTCCCCTGATGGTTTAATATACACGGGACATGTCACCAGGTGAACAGTATAAGTGAGGAGAGTGTCTTCCCCAGATTGTTTAAAGCTCACGGGACATGTTACCAGGTGAACAGGATAAGTGAGGAGAGTGTGTTCCCCTGATGTTTTAATATACCCGGGACATGTCAGCAGGTGAACAGTGTAATTGAGGAGAGTGTGATCCCCTGATTGTCTAATACACACGGGACATGTCACCAGGTGAACAGTATAAGTGAGGAGAGTGTGTTCCCCTGATGTTTTAATATACCCGGGACATGTCACCAGGTGAACAGTATAAGTGAGGAGAGTGTGTTCCCCTGATGGTTTAATACACACGGGACATGTCACCAGGTGAACAGTATAAGTGAGGAAAGTGTGTTCCCCTGATGGTGTAATATACACGGGACATGTTACCAGGTGAACAGTATAAGTGAGGGGAGTGTGTTCCCCTGATGGTTTAATACACACGGGACATGTCACCAGGTGAACAGTATAAGTGAGGAGAGTGTGTTCCCCTGATGTTTTAATATACCCGGGACATGTCACCAGGTGAACAGGGTTAGTGAGGAGAGTGTGTTCCCCTGATGGTTTAATATACACGGGACATGTTACCAGCTGAACAGTATAAGTGAGGAGAGTGTGTTCCCTTGATGGTTTAACACGCACGGGACATGTTACCAGATGAACAGTATAATTGAGGAGAGTGTGTTCCGCTGATGGTTTAATATACACAGGACATGTTACCAGGTGAACAGTATAAGTGAGGAGAGTGTGTTCCCCTGATTGTTTAATACACACGGGACATGTCACCGGGTGAACTGTATAAGTGAGGAGAGTGTGTTCCCCTGATTGTTTAATACACACGGGACATGTCACCATGTGAACAGTATAAGTGAGGGGAGTGTGTGCCCCTGATGGTTTAATAATGACGGGACATGTTACCAGATGAACAGTATAAATGAGGAGAGTGTGTTCTCCTGATGGTTTTATATACACGGGACATGTTACCAGGTGAACAGTATAAGTGAGGAGAGTGTGTTCCCCTGATGGTTTAATATACACAGGGCATGTTACCAGTTGAACAGTATAAGTGAGGAGATTGTGTTCCCCTGATGGTTTAATACACACGGGACATGTTATCAGGTGAACAGGATAAGTGAGGAGACTGTGCTCCCCTGATTGTTTAATGCACACGGGACATGTTACCAGGTGAACAGTGTAAGTGAGGAGCGTGTGTTCCCCTGATGTTTTAATATACACAGGACATGTCACCAGGTGAACAGTATAAGTGAGGACAGTGTGTTCCATTGATGGTTTAATATACACAGGACATGTTACCAGGTGAACAGTATTAGTGAGGAGAGTGCGTACACTGATTGTTTAATACGCACGGGACATGTTACCGGATGAACAGTATAAGTGAGGAGAATGTGTTCCCCTGTTTGTTCAATACGCACGGGACATGTTAAAAAGAGAAAAGGCTAAGTGAGGAGAGTGCTTTCCCCTGATGGTTTAATATTCACGGGACATGTTTCCAGGTGAACAGTTTAAGTGAGGAGAGTGTGTTCCCCTGATGGTTTAATACTGACGGGACATGTTACCAGATGAACAGTCTCAGTGAGGAGAGTGTGTTCCCCTGATGGTTTAATACACACAGGATATGTTACCAGCTGAACAGTATATGTGAGGAGAGAGTGTTCCCCTTATGGTTTAATAAGCACTGGCATTTCACCAAGTGAAATGGATAAGTGAGTAGAGTGTGTTCCCCTGATGGCTTAATGCAAACAGGACATGTTACCAGGTGAACAGTATAAGTGAGGAGAGTGTGTTCCCCTGATGGTTTAATACTGACGGGACATGTTACCAGATGAACAGTATAAGTGAGGAGAGTGTGTTCCCCTGATGGTTTAATACGCACGGGACATGTTACCAGGAGAAAAGTCTAAGTCAGGAGAGTGCTTTCCCCTGATGGTTTAATATTCACAGGACATGTTTCCAGGTGAACAGTATAAGCGAGGAGAGTGTGTTCCCCTGATGGTTTAATATACACGGGACATGTTACCAGGTGAACAGTGTAAGTGAGGAGAGTGTTTTCCCCTGATTGTTTAATACACACAGGACATGTTACCAGGTGAACAGTATAAGTGAGGAGAATGTGTTCCCCTGATGGTTTAATATACACTGGACATGTTACCAGGTGAACAGTATAAGTGAGGAGAGTGTGTTCCCCTGATTGTTTAAAACACACGGGACATGTCACCGGGTGAACTGTATAAGTGAGGAGATTGTGTTCCCCTGATTGTTTAATACACACAGGACATGTTACCAGGTGAACAGTATAAGTGAGGAGAATGTGTTCCCCTGATGGTTTAATATACACTGGACATGTTACCAGGTGAACAGTATAAGTGAGGAGAGTGTGTTCCAAAGATTGTTTAATACACACGGGACATGTCACCATGTGAACAGTATAAGTGAGCAGAATGTTTTCCCCTGATGGTGAAATATTCCAAGGACATGTTACCAGGTGAACAGTATAAGTGAGGAGAGTGTGTTCCCCTGATGGTTTAATACACACGGGAAATGTTATCAGGTGAACAGTATAAGTGAGGAGAGTGTGCTCCCCTGATTGTTTAATGCACACGGGACATGTTACCAGGTGAACAGTATAAGTGAGGACAGTGTGTTCCATTGATGGTTTAATATACACAGGACATGTTATCAGGTGAACAGTATAAGTGAGGAGAGTGTGTTCCCCTGATTGTTTAATACACACGGGACATGTTACCAGGTCAACAGTATAAGTGAGGAGAATGTGTTCCCCTGTTTGTTTAATACGCACGGGACATGTTACCAGGTGAACAGTATAAGTGAGGAGAATGTGTTCCCCTGTTTGTTTAATACGCACGGGACATGTTACCAAGTGAATAGAAAAAGTGAGGAGAATGTGTTCCCCTGATCGTTTAATACACACGGGACATGTTACCAGGTCAACAGTACAAGTGAGGAGAATGTGTTCCCCTGTTTGTTTAATACGCACGGGACACGTTTCCAGGTGAACAGTATAAGTGAGGAGAGTGTGTTCCCCTGATGGTTTAATACACACAGGATATGTTACCAGCTAAACAATATAAGTGAGGAGAGTGTGTTCCCCTGATGGTTTAATGCAAACAGGACATGTTACCAGGTGAACAGTATAAGTGAGGAGAGAGTGTTCCACTGATGGTTTAATACTGACGGGACATGTTACCAGATGAACAGTATAAGTGAGGAGCGTGTGTTCCCCTGATGGTTTAATATGCACGGGACATGTTTCCAGGTGAACAGTATAAGCGAGGAGAGTGTGTTCCCCTTATGGTTTAATACACACGGGACATGTTACCAGGTGAACAGTATAAGTGAGGACAGTATGTTCCCCTGATGGTTTAATATACACGGGACATGTTACCAGGTGAACAGTATAAGTGAGGAGAGTGTGTTCCCCTGATTGTTTAATACACACGGGACATGTCACCAGGTGAACAGTATAAGTGAGGAGAGTGTGTTCCCCTGATGGTTTAATACACACGCGACATGTTACCAGGTGAACAGTATAAGTGAGGAGATTGTGTTCACAAGATAGATTAATATTACGGGACATGTTGCCAGGTGAACAGTATAAGTGAGGAGAGTGTGTTCCCCTGATTGTTTAATATACACGGGACATGTTACCAGGTGAACAGGATAAGTGAGGAGAGTGTGTTCACCAGATTGATTAATATTACGGGACATATCACCAAGTGAACTGTATAAGTGAGGAGAGTGTGTTCCCCTGACTGTTTAATACACACGGGACATGTTACCAGGTGAACAGTATAGGTGAGGAGAGTGTGTTCCCCTGATGGTTTAACATACACGGGACATGTTACCAGGTGAACAGTATAAGTGAGGAGAGTGTGTTCCCCTGATATTTTAATATCCACAGGACATGTTACCAGGTGAACAGTATATGTGAGTAGAGTGTGTTCCCCTGATTGTTCAATACACACGGGACATGTTACCAGGTGAACAGTATAAGTGAGGAGAGTGTGTTCCCCTGATGGTTTAACATACACGGGACATGTTACCAGGTGAACAGTATAAGTGAGGAGAGTGTGTTCCCCTGATATTTTAATATCCACAGGACATGTTACCAGGTGAACAGTATAAGTGAGGAGATTGTGTTCACCTGATGGTTTAATACGCACGGGACATGTCACCAAGTGAACTGTATAAGTGAGGAGAGTGTGTTCCACTGATGGCTTAATACAGACGGGACATGTTACCAGATGAACAGTATAAGTGAGGAGAGTGTGTTGCCCTGATGGTTTAATACACACGGGGCATTTCACCAAGTGAACTGTATAAGTGAGGAGAGTGTGTTCCACTGATGGCTTAATACTGACGGGACATGTTACCAGCTGAACAGTATATGTGAGGAGAGTGTGTTCCCCTGATGGTTTAATATACACTGGACATGTTACCAGGTGAACAGTATAAGTGAGGAGAGTGTGTTCCCCTGATTGTTTAATACACACGGGACATGTCACCATGTGAACAGTATAAGTGAGCAGAATGTTTTCCCCTGATGGTGAAATATTCCAAGGACATGTTACCAGGTGAACAGTATAAGTGAGGAGAGTGTGTTCCCCTGATGGTTTAATATACACGGGACATGTTACCCGGTGAACAGTATAAGTGAGGAGAGTGTGTTCACCTGATGGTTTAATATACACAGGGCATGTTACCAGTTGAACAGTATAAGTGAGGAGATTGTGTTCCCCTGATGGTTTAATACACACGGGAAATGTTATCAGGTGAACAGTATAAGTGAGGAGAGTGTGCTCCCCTGATTGTTTAATGCACACGGGACATGTTACCAGGTGAACAGTATAAGTGAGGACAGTGTGTTCCATTGATGGTTTAATATACACAGGACATGTTAACAGGTGAACAGTATTAGTGAGGAGAGTGTGTTCCCCTGATTGTTTAATACACACGGGACATGTTACCAGGTCAACAGTATAAGTGAGGAGAATGTGTTCCCCTGTTTGTTTAATACGCACGGGACATGTTACCAGGTGAACAGTATAAGTGAGGAGAATGTGTTCCCCTGTTTGCTTAATACGCACGGGACATGTTACCAAGTGAATAGAAAAAGTGAGGAGAATGTGTTCCCTAGATTGTTTAATACACACGGGACATGTTACCAGGTCAACAGTACAAGTGAGGAGAATGTGTTCCCCTGTTTGTTTAATACGCACGGGACACGTTTCCAGGTGAACAGTATAAGTGAGGAGAGTGTGTTCCCCTGATGGTTTAATACACACAGGATATGTTACCAGCTAAACAATATAAGTGAGGAGAGTGTGTTCCCCTGATGGTTTAATACTGACGGGACATGTTACCAGATGAACAGTATAAGTGAGGAGAGAGTGTTCCACTGATGGTTTAATACTGACGGGACATGTTACCAGATGAACAGTATAAGTGAGGAGCGTGTGTTCCCCTGATGGTTTAATATGCACGGGACATGTTTCCAGGTGAACAGTATAAGCGAGGAGAGTGTGTTCCCCTTATGGTTTAATACACACGGGACATGTTACCAGGTGAACAGTATAAGTGAGGACAGTATGTTCCCCTGATGGTTTAATATACACGGGACATGTTACCAGGTGAACAGTATAAGTGAGGAGAGAGTGTTCCACTGATGGTTTAATACTGACGGGACATGTTACCAGATGAACAGTATAAGTGAGGAGCGTGTGTTCCCCTGATGGTTTAATATGCACGGGACATGTTTCCAGGTGAACAGTATAAGCGAGGAGAGTGTGTTCCCCTTATGGTTTAATACACACGGGACATGTTACCAGGTGAACAGTATAAGTGAGGACAGTATGTTCCCCTGATGGTTTAATATACACGGGACATGTTACCAGGTGAACAGTATAAGTGAGGAGAGTGTGTTCCCCTGATTGTTTAATACACACGGGACATGTCACCAGGTGAACAGTATAAGTGAGGAGAGTGTGTTCCCCTGATGGTTTAATACACACGCGACATGTTACCAGGCGAACAGTATAAGTGAGGAGATTTTGTTCACCAGATTGATTAATATTACGGGACATGTTGCCAGGTGAACAGTATAAGTGAGGAGAGTGTGTTCCCCTGATTGTTTAATATACACGGGACATGTTACCAGGTGAACAGGATAAGTGAGGAGAGTGTGTTCACCAGATTGATTAATATTACGGGACATATCACCAAGTGAACTGTATAAGTGAGGAGAGTGTGTTCCCCTGATTGTTTAATACACACGGGACATGTTACCAGGTGAACAGTATAGGTGAGGAGAGTGTGTTCCCCTGATGGTTTAACATACACGGGACATGTTACCAGGTGAACAGTATAAGTGAGGAGAGTGTGTTCCCCTGATATTTTAATATCCACAGGACATGTTACCAGGTGAACAGTATATGTGAGTAGAGTGTGTTCCGCTGATTGTTCAATACACACGGGACATGTTACCAGGTGAACAGTATAAGTGAGGAGAGTGTGTTCCCCTGATGGTTTAACATACACGGGACATGTTACCAGGTGAACAGTATAAGTGAGGAGAGTGTGTTCCCCTGATATTTTAATATCCACAGGACATGTTACCAGGTGAACAGTACAAGTGAGGAGATTGTGTTCACCTGATGGTTTAATACGCACGGGACATGTCACCAAGTGAACTGTATAAGTGAGGAGAGTGTGTTCCACTGATGGCTTAATACTGACGGGACATGTTACCAGATGAACAGTATAAGTGAGGAGAGTGTGTTGCCCTGATGGTTTAATACACACGGGGCATTTCACCAAGTGAACTGTATAAGTGAGGAGAGTGTGTTCCACTGATGGCTTAATACTGACGGGACATGTTACCAGCTGAACAGTATATGTGAGGAGAGTGTGTTCCCCTGATGGTTTAATATACACGGGACATGTTACCAGGTGAACAGCATAAGTGACGAGAGTGTGTTCCCCTGATGGTTTAATATACACGGGACATGTTACCAGATGAACAGTAGAAGTGAGGAGAGTTTGTTCACCTGATGGTTTAATATACACGGGACATGTTACCAGGTGAACAGTATAAGTGAGGAGAGTTTGTTTTCTGATGCTTTAATATACACGGGACATGTCACCAAGTGAACTGTATAAGTGAGGAGAGTGTGTTCCCCTGATGTTTTAATGCACACAGGACATTTTACCAGGTGAACAGTATAAGTGAGGAGAGAGTGTTCCCCTGATGGTTTAATATACACGGGACATGTTACCAGGTGAACAGTATAAGTGAGGAGAGTGTGTTCCACTGATGTTTTAATATACACGGGACATGTTACCAGGTGAACAGTATAAGTGAGGACAGTGTGTTCCCCTGATGGTTTAATATACACGGGACATGTTACCAGGTGAACAGTATAAGTGAGGAGATTGTGTTCACCTGATGGTTTAATACGCACGGGACATGTCACAAAGTGAACTGTATAAGTGAGGAGAGTGTGTTCTCCTGATGGTTTAATGCACACAGGACATTTTACCAGGTGAACAGTATAAGTGAGGAGAGTGTGTTCCCCTGATTGTTTAATGCACACGGGACATGTTATCAGGTGAACATTATAAGTGAGGAGAGTGTGTTCCCCTGATGGTTTAATATACACACAGGACATGTTACCAGGTGAACAGTATAGGTGAGGAGAGTGTGTTCCCCTGATTTTTTAACATACACGGGACATGTTACCAGGTGAACAGTATAAGTGAGGAGAGTGTGTTCCCCTGATGTTTTAATATACACGGGACATGTTACCAGGTGAACAGTATAAGTGAGGACAGTGTGTTCCCCTGATGGTTTAATATACACGGGACATGTTACCAGGTGAACAGTATAAGTGAGGAGATTGTGTTCACCTGATGGTTTAATATACACGAGACATGTTACCAGGTGAACAGTATAAGTGAGGAGAGTTTGTTTTCTGATGCTTTAATATACACGGGACATGTCACCAAGTGAACTGTATAAGTGAGGAGAGTGTGTTCTCCTGATGGTTTAATGCACACAGGACATTTTACCAGGTGAACAGTATAAGTGAGGAGAGTGTGTTCCCCTGATTGTTTAATGCACGCGGGACATGTTACCAGCGGAACAGTTAAAGTGAGGAGAGTGTGTGCCCCTGATGGTTTAATATACACGGGACATCTTAGCAGGTGAACAGTATAAGTGAGGAGAGTGTGTTCACCTGATGGTTTAATATACACGGGACATGTTACCAGGTGAACAGTATAAGTGAGGAGAGTGTGTTCCCCTGATGGTTTAATATACACGGGACATGTTACCAGGTGAACAGAAAAGTGAGGAGAGTGTGTTCCCCTGATTGTTTAATGCACGCGGGACATGTTACCAGCGGAACAGTTTAAGTGAGGAGAGTGTGTGCCCCTGATGGTTTAATATACACGGGACATGTTACCAGGTGAACAGTATAAGTGAGGAGAGTGTGTTCCCCTGATGGTTTAATATACACGGGACATGTTACCAGGTGAACAGTATAAGTCAGGAGAGTGTGTTCCCCTGATGGTTTAATATACACGGGACATGTTACCAGGTGAACAGTATAAGTGAGGAGAGTGTGTTCCCCTGATGGTTTAATATACACGGGACATGTTACCAGGTGAACAGTATAAGTCAGGAGAGTGTGTTCCCCTGATGGTTTAATATACACGGGACATGTTACCAGGTGAACAGTATAAGTGAGGAGAGTGTGTTCCCTTGATTGTTTAATATACATGGGACATGTTGCCAGGTGAACAGGATAAGTGAGGAGAGGGTGTTCCCCTGATGGTTTAATACACAAGGGACATGTCAACAGGTGAAAAGTTTGAGTGAGGAGAGTGTGTTCCCCTGATGGTTTAGTATACACAGGACATGTTACCAAGTGAACAGTATAAGTGAGGAGAGTGTGTTCCCCTGATTGTTTAATACACACGGGACATGTCACCAGGTGAACAGTATAAGTGAGGAGAGTGTGTTCCCCTGATTGTTTAATTCACACGGGACATGTTACCAAGTGAACAATATTAGTGAGGATAGGGAGTTCCCCTGATGGTTTAAAATACATGGGACATGTTACCAGGTGAACAGTAAAAGTGAGGAGAGTGAGTTCCCCTGATGGTTTAATACGCACGGGACATGTCAACAGATGAACAGTATAAGTGAGGAGAGTGTGTTCCCCTGATGGTTTAATACACACGGGACATGTCAGCAGGTGAACAGTATAAGTGAGGAGAGTGTGTTCCCCTGATGGTTTAATATACACGGGACATGTTACCAGGTGAACATTATAAGTGAGGAGAGTGTGTTCCCCTGATGGTTTAATACAGACGGGACATGTCAGCAGGTGAACAGTATAAGTGAGGAGAGTGTGTTCCCCTTATTCTTTAATACACACGGGACATGTCACCAGGTGAACAGTATAAGTGAGGAGAGTGTGTTCCCCTGATGGTATAATACTGACTGGACATGTCACCATGTGAACAGTTTAAGTGAGGAGAGTGTGTTCCCCTGATGGTTTAATATGCACAGGACATGTCAACAGGTGAACAGAAAAAGTGAGGTGAGTATGTTCCCCTGATGGTTTAATAGTGACGGAACATGTCAACAGGTGAACAGTATAAGTGAGGAGAGTTTGTTCCCCTGATGGTTTAATATCCACGGGACATGTTACCAGGTGAACAGTATAAGTGAGGAGAGTATGTTCCGATGATTGTGTAATACGCACGGGTCATGTCAACAGGTGAACAGTATAAGTGAGGAGAGTGTGTTCCCCTGATGGTTTAATACACACAGGACATGTTACCAGGTGAACAGTATAAGTGAGGAGAGTGTGTTCCCCTGATGGTTTAATACACACGGGACATGTCAGCAGGTGAACAGTATAATTGAGGAGAGTGTGATCCCTGATTGTTCAACACACACGGGACATGTCACCAGGTGAACAGTATAAGTGAGGAGAGTATGTTCCCCTGAATGTTTAATGCACACAGGACATGTCAGCAGGTGAACAGTATAAGTGATGAGAGTGTGTTCCCCTGATGGTTTAATATACACGGGACATGTTGCCAGCTGAACTGCATAAGTGAGGTGAGTGTGTTCCCCTGATGGTTTAATATACACGGGACATGTTACCAGGTGAACAGTATATATGAGGAGAGTGTGTTCCCCTGATGGTTTAATATACACGGGACATGTTACCAGGTGAACAGTATATATGAGGAGAGTGTGTTCCCCTGATGGTTTAATATACACGGGACATGTTGCCATCTGAACTGCATAAGTGAGGTGAGTGTGTTCCCCTGATGGTTTAATATACACGTAACATGTTCCCAGGTGAACAGTATAAGTGAGGAGAGTGTGTTCCCCTGAGGGTTTAATATACCCGGGACATGTTACCAGGTGAACAGTATAAGTGAGGTGAGTGTGTTCCCCTGATGGTTTAATATACACGGGACATGTTTCCAGGCGAACATTATAAGTGAGGAGTGTGTGTTCCCCTGATTGTTGAATATACACGGGACATGTTTCCAGGCGAACATTATAAGTGAGGAGAGTGTGTTCCCCTAATTGTTTAATATACACGGGACATGTTACCAGGTGAACCGTATAAGCGAGGAGATTGGGTTCCCCTGATTGTTTAATATACACGGGACATGTCACCAGTTGAACAGTATAAGTGAGGAGAGTGTGTTCCCCTGATTCTTTTATACACACGGGACATGTCACCAGGTGAACAGTATAAGTGAGGAGAGTGTGTTCCCCTGATGGTATAATACTGACGGGACATGTCACCATGTGAACAGTTTAAGTGAGGAGAGTGTGTTCCCCTGATGGTTTAATATACACAGGACATGTAAACAGGTGAACAGTAAAAGTGAGGAGAGTATGTTCCGATGATTGTTTAATACGCACGGGACATGTCAACAGGTGAACAGAAAAAGTGAGGTGAGCATGTTCCCCTGATGGTTTAATAGTGACGGAACATGTCACCAGGTGAACAGTATAAGTGAGGAGAGTGAGTTCCCCTGATTGTTTCATACACACTGGACATGTCACCAGGGGAACAGTATAAGTGAGGAGAGTGTGTTCCCCAGATTGTTTAATATTGACGGGACATGTTACCAGGTGAACAGTATAAGTGAGGAGAGTGTGTTCCCCTGATTGTTTAATACACACGGGACATGTCACCAGGTAAACAGTATAAGTGAGGAGAGTGAGTTCCCCTGATTGTTTCATACACACGGGACATGTCACCAGGGGAACAGTATAAGTGAGGAGAGTGAGTTCCCCTGATTGTTTCATACACACGGAACATGTCACCAGGGGAACAGTATAAGTGTGGAGAGTGTGTTCCCCAGATTGTTTAATATTGACGGGACATGTCACCTGGCGAACAGTGCAAGTGAGGAGAGTGTGTTCCCCTGATTGTTTCATACATAAGGGACATGTTACCAGGTGAACAGTATAAGTTAGGAGAGTGTGTTCCCCAGATTGTTTAATACTGAAAGGACATGTCACAAGGTGAACAGTATAAGTGAGGAGAGTGTGTTCCCCAGATTGTTTAAAATACACGGGACATGTTACCAGGAGAACAGTATAAGTGAGGAGAGTGTGTTCCCCTGATGGTTTAATATTGACGGGACATGTTACCAGGAGAACAGTATAAGTGAGGGGAGTGCTTTCCCCTGATGGTTTAATATTCACGGGACATGTTACCAGGTGAACAGTATAAGTGAGGAGAGTGTGTTCCCCTGATGGTTTAACACGCACGGGACATGTTACCAGGTGAACTGTATAAGTGAGGAGAGTGTGTTCCCCTGATGGTTTAATATACACTGGACATGTTACCAGGTGAACAGTATAAGTGAGGAGAGTGTGTTCCCCTGATTGTTTAATACACACGGGACATGTCACCAGGTGAACAGTATAAGTGAGGAGAGTGTGTTCCCCTGATTGTTTAATACACACGGGACATGTCATCGGGTGAACAGTATAAGTGAGGAGTGTGTGTTCCCCTGATTGTTTAATACACACGGGACATGTCACCAGGTGAACAGTATAAGTGAGCAGAATGTTTTCCCCTGATGGTTAAATATGCAAAGGACATGTTACCAGGTGAACAGTATAAGTGAGGAGACTGTGTTCTCCTGATGGTTTAATACTGACGGGACATGTTACCAGATGAACAGTATAAGTGAGGAGAGTGTGTTCCTCTGATGGTTTCATGCACACAGGACATGTTACCAGGTGAACAGTATAAGTGAGGAGAGTGTGTTCCCCTGATGGTTTAATGCACACGGGACATGTTACCAGGTGAACAGTATAAGTGAGGAGAGTGTGTTCCCCTGATGGTTTCATATACACGGGACATGTTACCAGGAGAACAGTATAAGTGAGGGAGTGCTTTCCCCTGATGGTTTAATATTCACGGGACATGTTACCAGGTGAACAGTATAAGTAAGGAGAGTGTGTTCCCCTGATGGTTTAATATACACAGGACATGTTACCAGGTGAACAGTATAAGTGAGCAGAGTGTGTTCCCCTAATGTTTTAATATACACTGGACATCTCACCAGGTGAACAGTATAAGTGAGGAAAGTGTGTTCCCCTGATGGTTTAATATACGAGGGAAATGTTAGCAGGTGAACAGTATAAGTGAGGAGAGTGTGTTCCCCTGATTGTTTAATACTCACGGAACATGTTACCAGGTGAACAGGATAAGTGAGGAGAGTGTGTTACCCTGATGGTTTAACACGCACGGGACATGTTACCAGGTGAACAGTATAAGTGAGGAGAGTGTGTTCCCATGATTGTTTAATACTCACGGAACATGTTACCAGGTGAACAGGATAAGTGAGGAGAGTGTGTTACCCTGATGGTTTAACACGCACGGGACATGTTACCAGGTGAACAGTATAAGTGAGGAGAATGTGTTCCCCTGATGGTTTAATATACACTGGACATATTATCTGGTGAACAGTATAAGTGAGGAGAGTGTGTTCCCCTGATTGTTTAATACTCACGGGACATGTTACCAGGTGAACAGTATAATTGAGGAGAGTGTGTTCCCCTGATTGTTAAATACTGACGGGACATGTCACCAGGTGAACAGTATAAGTGAGGAGAGTGTGTTCCCCTGATGGTTTAATATACACTGGACATGTTACCAGGTGAACAGTATAAGTGAGGAGAGTGTGTTCCCCTGATTGTTTAATACACACGGGACATGTCACCAGGTGAACAGTATAAGTGAGGAGAGTGTGTTCCACTGATTGTTTAATACACACGGGACATGTCATCGGGTGAACAGTATAAGTGAGGAGAGTGTGTTCCCCTGATTGTTTAATACACACGGGACATGTCACCATGTGAACAGTATAAGTGAGGAGAGTGTGTTCCCCTGATTGTTTAATATACACGGGACATGTTACCAGGTGAACAGTATAAGTGAGGAGAGTGTGTTCCCCTGATTGTTTAATACACACGGGACATGTCACCAGGTGAACAGTATAAGTGAGCAGAATGTTTTCCCCTGATGGTTTAATACTGACGGGACATGTTACCAGATGAACAGTATAAGTGAGGAGAGTGTGTTCCTCTGATGGTTTCATGCACACAGGACATGTTACCAGGTGAACAGTATAAGTGAGGAGAGTGTGTTCCCCTGATGGTTTAATATACACGGGACATGTTACCAGGTGAACAGTATAAGCGAGGAGAGTGTGTTCCCCTGATGGTTTAATATACACGGGACATGTCACCAGGTGAACAGGATAAGTGAGGAGAATGTGTTCCCCTGATTGTTTTATACTCACGGGACATGTTACCAGGTGAACAGTATAAGTGAGGAGAGAGTGTTCCCCTGATGGTTTAACACGCAGGGGACATGTTACCAGGTGAACAGTATAAGTGAGGAGAGTGTGTTCCCCTGATGGTTTAATATACGAGGGAAATGTTACCAGGTGAACAGTATAAGTGAGGAGAGTGTGTTCCCCTGATTGTTTAATACACACCGGACATGTTACCAGATGAACAGTATCAGTGAGGAGAGTGTGTTCCCCTGATTGTTTAATACTCACGGAACATGTTACCAGGTGAACAGGATAAGTGAGGAGAGTGTGTTCCACTGATGGTTTAATATACGAGGGAAATGTTACCAGGTGAACAGTATAAGTGAGGAGAGTGTGTTCCCCTGATGGTTTAACACGCACGGGACATATTACCAGGTGAACAGTATAAGTGAGGAGAGTGTGTTCCACTGATGGTTTAATATACGAGGGAAATGTTACCAGGTGAACAGTATAAGTGAGGAGAGTGTGTTCCCCTGATTGTTTAACACTCACGGAACATGTTACCAGGTGAACAGTATAAGTGAGGAGAGTGTGTTCCACTGATGGTTTAATATACGAGGGAAATGTTACCAGGTGAACAGTATAAGTGAGGAGAGTGTGTTCCCCTGATGGTTTAATATACACGGGACATGTTACCAGGTGAACAGTATAAGTGAGGAGAGTGTGTTCCCCTGATTGTTTAATACACACGGGACATGTCACCGGGTGAACAGTATAAGTGAGGAGAGTGTGTTCCCCTGATTGTTTAATACACACGGGACATGTCATCATGTGAACAGTATAAGTGAGCAGAATGTTTTCCCCTGATGTTTAATATTCAAAGGACATGTTACCAGGTGAACAGTATAAGTGAGGAGAGTGTGTTCCCCTGATGGTTTAATACTGACGGGACATGTCACCAAGTGAACTGTATAAGTGAGGAGAGTTTGTTCCCCTGATGGTTTAATGCACACAGGACATTTTACCAGGTAAACTGTGTAAGTGAGGAGAGTGTGTTCCCTGATGGTTTTATATACACGGGATATGTAACCAGGTGAACAGTATAAGTGAGGAGAGTGTGTTCCCCTGATGGTTTAATGCACACAGGACATTTTACCAGGTGAACTGTGTAAGTGAGGAGAGTGTGTTCCCCTGATGGTTTTATATACACGGGATATGTTACCAGGTGAACGGTATAAGTGAGGAGAGTGTGTTCCCCTGATGGTTTAATACGCACGGGACATGTTACCAAGTGAACAGGATAAGTGAGGGGAATGTGTTCCCCTGATTGTTTAATATACACGGGACATGTCACAGGTGAACAGTACAAGTGAGGAGAATGTGTTCCCCTGTTTGTTCAATACGCACGGGACATGTTACCAGGTGAACAGTATAAGTGAGGAGAATGTGTTCCCCTGTTTGTTTAATACGCACGGGACATGTTACCAGGTGAACAGTATAAGTGAGGACAGTGTGTTCCCCTGATGGTTTAATATACACGGGACATGTTACCAGGTAAACAGTATAAGTGAGGAGATTGTGTTCCCCTGATGGTTTAATATACACAGGGCATGTTACCAGTTGAACAGTATAAGTGAGGAGAGTGTGTTCCCCTGATGTTTTAATATGCACAAGACATGTTACCAGGTGAACAGTATAAGTGAGGAGAGTGTGTTCCCCTGATGGTTTAATATACACGAGACATGTTACCAGGTGATCAGTATAAGTGAGGAAAGTGTGTTCCCCTGATTGTTTAATACACACGGGACATGTTACCTGGTGAACAGAATAAGTGAGGAGAGTGTGTTCCCCTGATTGTTTAATACTCACGGGACATGTTACCAGGTGAACAGTATAAGTGAGGAGAGTGTGTTCCCCTGATTGTTTAATACACACGGGACATGTCACCAGGTGAACAGTATAAGTGAGGAGAGTGTGTTCCCCTGATTGTTTAATACACACGGGACATGTCATCGGGTGAACAGTATAAGTGAGGAGTGTGTGTTCCCCTGATTGTTTAATACACACGGGACATGTCACCAGGTGAACAGTATAAGTGAGCAGAATGTTTTCCCCTGATGGTTAAATATGCAAAGGACATGTTACCAGGTGAACAGTATAAGTGAGGAGACTGTGTTCTCCTGATGGTTTAATACTGACGGGACATGTTACCAGATGAACAGTATAAGTGAGGAGAGTGTGTTCCTCTGATGGTTTCATGCACACAGGACATGTTACCAGGTGAACAGTATAAGTGAGGAGAGTGTGTTCCCCTGATGGTTTAATGCACACGGGACATGTTACCAGGTGAACAGTATAAGTGAGGAGAGTGTGTTCCCCTGATGGTTTCATATACACGGGACATGTTACCAGGAGAACAGTATAAGTGAGGGAGTGCTTTCCCCTGATGGTTTAATATTCACGGGACATGTTACCAGGTGAACAGTATAAGTAAGGAGAGTGTGTTCCCCTGATGGTTTAATATACACAGGACATGTTACCAGGTGAACAGTATAAGTGAGCAGAGTGTGTTCCCCTAATGTTTTAATATACACTGGACATCTCACCAGGTGAACAGTATAAGTGAGGAAAGTGTGTTCCCCTGATGGTTTAATATACGAGGGAAATGTTAGCAGGTGAACAGTATAAGTGAGGAGAGTGTGTTCCCCTGATTGTTTAATACTCACGGAACATGTTACCAGGTGAACAGGATAAGTGAGGAGAGTGTGTTACCCTGATGGTTTAACACGCACGGGACATGTTACCAGGTGAACAGTATAAGTGAGGAGAGTGTGTTCCCATGATTGTTTAATACTCACGGAACATGTTACCAGGTGAACAGGATAAGTGAGGAGAGTGTGTTACCCTGATGGTTTAACACGCACGGGACATGTTACCAGGTGAACAGTATAAGTGAGGAGAATGTGTTCCCCTGATGGTTTAATATACACTGGACATATTATCTGGTGAACAGTATAAGTGAGGAGAGTGTGTTCCCCTGATTGTTTAATACTCACGGGACATGTTACCAGGTGAACAGTATAATTGAGGAGAGTGTGTTCCCCTGATTGTTAAATACTGACGGGACATGTCACCAGGTGAACAGTATAAGTGAGGAGAGTGTGTTCCCCTGATGGTTTAATATACACTGGACATGTTACCAGGTGAACAGTATAAGTGAGGAGAGTGTGTTCCCCTGATTGTTTAATACACACGGGACATGTCACCAGGTGAACAGTATAAGTGAGGAGAGTGTGTTCCACTGATTGTTTAATACACACGGGACATGTCATCGGGTGAACAGTATAAGTGAGGAGAGTGTGTTCCCCTGATTGTTTAATACACACGGGACATGTCACCATGTGAACAGTATAAGTGAGGAGAGTGTGTTCCCCTGATTGTTTAATATACACGGGACATGTTACCAGGTGAACAGTATAAGTGAGGAGAGTGTGTTCCCCTGATTGTTTAATACACACGGGACATGTCACCAGGTGAACAGTATAAGTGAGCAGAATGTTTTCCCCTGATGGTTTAATACTGACGGGACATGTTACCAGATGAACAGTATAAGTGAGGAGAGTGTGTTCCTCTGATGGTTTCATGCACACAGGACATGTTACCAGGTGAACAGTATAAGTGAGGAGAGTGTGTTCCCCTGATGGTTTAATATACACGGGACATGTTACCAGGTGAACAGTATAAGCGAGGAGAGTGTGTTCCCCTGATGGTTTAATATACACGGGACATGTCACCAGGTGAACAGGATAAGTGAGGAGAATGTGTTCCCCTGATTGTTTTATACTCACGGGACATGTTACCAGGTGAACAGTATAAGTGAGGAGAGAGTGTTCCCCTGATGGTTTAACACGCAGGGGACATGTTACCAGGTGAACAGTATAAGTGAGGAGAGTGTGTTCCCCTGATGGTTTAATATACGAGGGAAATGTTACCAGGTGAACAGTATAAGTGAGGAGAGTGTGTTCCCCTGATTGTTTAATACACACCGGACATGTTACCAGATGAACAGTATCAGTGAGGAGAGTGTGTTCCCCTGATTGTTTAATACTCACGGAACATGTTACCAGGTGAACAGGATAAGTGAGGAGAGTGTGTTCCACTGATGGTTTAATATACGAGGGAAATGTTACCAGGTGAACAGTATAAGTGAGGAGAGTGTGTTCCCCTGATGGTTTAACACGCACGGGACATATTACCAGGTGAACAGTATAAGTGAGGAGAGTGTGTTCCACTGATGGTTTAATATACGAGGGAAATGTTACCAGGTGAACAGTATAAGTGAGGAGAGTGTGTTCCCCTGATTGTTTAACACTCACGGAACATGTTACCAGGTGAACAGTATAAGTGAGGAGAGTGTGTTCCACTGATGGTTTAATATACGAGGGAAATGTTACCAGGTGAACAGTAAAAGTGAGGAGAGTGTGTTCCCCTGATGGTTTAACACGCACGGGACATGTTACCAGGTGAACAGTATAAGTGAGGAGAGTGCTTTCCCCTGATTGTTTAATATACACTGGACATGTTACCAGGTGAACAGTATAAGTGAGGAGAGTGTGTTCCGCTGATTGTTTAATATACACGGGACATGTTACCAGGTGAACAGTATAAGCGAGGAGAGTGTGTTCCCCTGATGGTTTAATATACAGGGGACATGTTACCAGATGAACAGTATAAGTGAGGCGTGTGTTCACCTGATGGGTTAATACAGACGGGACATGTCACCTGGTGAACAGTATAAGTGAGGAGAGTGTGTTCCCCTGATGGTTTAATATACGAGGGAAATGTTACCAGGTGAACAGTATAAGTGAGGAGAGTGTGTTCCCCTGATGGTTTAATATACCAGGGAAATGTTACCAGGTGAACAGTTTCAGTGAGGAGATTGTGTTCCCCTGATGGTTTAACACGCACGGGACATGTTACCAGGTGAACAGTATAAGTGAGGAGAATGTGTTCCCCTGATGGTTTAATATGCACTGGACATGTTACCAGGTGAACAATATAAGTGAGGAGAGTGTGTTCCGCTGATTGTTTATTACTCACGGGACATGTTACCAGGTGAATAGTATAAGTGAGGAGAGTGTGTTCCCCTGATGGTTTAACACGCACGGGACATGTTACCAGGTGAATAGTATAAGTGAGGAGAGTGTGTTCCCCTGATGGTTTAATATACGAGGGAAATGTTAACAGGTGAACAGTATAAGTGAGGAGAGTGTGTTCCCCTGATTGAGTAATACACACGGGACATGTTACCAGGTGAACAGTATAAGTGAGGAGAGTGTGTTCCCCTGATGGTTTAATATACACGGGACATGTTACCAGGTGAACAGTATAAGTGAGGAGTGTGTGTTCCCCTGATTGATTAATACACACGGGACATGTTACCAGGTGAACAGTATACGTGAGGAGTGTGTGTTTCCCTGATGGTTTAATACACACGGGACATGTTACCAGGTGAACAGTATAAGTGAGGAGAGTGTGTTCCCCTGATGGTTTAACACGCACGGGACATGTTACCAGGTGAACAGTATAAGTGAGGAGAGTGTGTTCCCCTGATTGTTTAATATACCCGGGACATGTCACCAGGTGAAGAGTAGAATTGAGGAGAGAGTGTTCCTCTGATGGTTTAATGCACACGGGACATGTTACCAGGTGAAGAGTATAAGTGAGGAGAGTGCTTTCCCCTGATGGTTTTATATTCACGGGACATGTTACCAGGTGAACAGTATAAGTGAGGAGAGTGTGTTCCCCTGATGGTTTAATATACACGGGACATGTCACCAGGTGAACAGTATAAGTGAGGAGAGTGTGTTGCCCTGATGGTTTAATACAAACGGGACATGTCACCAGGTGAACAGTATAAGTGAGGAGAATGTGTTCCCCTGCTTGTTTAATACACACGGGACATGTCACCAGGTGAACAGTATAAGTGAGGAGAGTGTGTTCCCCTGATGGTTTAATACACACGGGACATGTCACCAGGTGAACAGTATAAGTGAGGAGAGTGAGTTCCCCTGATTGTTTAATACACACGGGACATTTCACCAGGTGAACATTATAAGTGAGGAGAGTGTGTTCCCCTGATTGTTTTTTATAGAAGGGACATGTAACCAGGTGAACAGTATAAGTGAGGAGAGTGTGTTCCCCGGATGGTTTAAAACATACGGGACATGTTACCAGGTGAACAGTATAAGTGAGGAGAGTGTGTTCCCCGGATGGTTTAAAACATACGGGACATGTTACCAGGTGAACAGTATATGTGAGGAGAGTGTGTTCCCCAGATTCTTTAATACACACGGGTCATGTTACCAGGTAAACAGTACAGGTGAGGAGACTGTGTTCCTTTGATGGTTTAATATACACGGGACATCTTACCAGGTGAACAGTATAAGTGAGGAGAGTGTGTTCCCCAGATTGTTTAATACACACGGGTCATGTTACCAGGTTAACAGTACAGGTGAGGAGACTGTGTTCCTTTGATGGTTTAATATACAAGGGACATGTTACCAGGTGAACAGTATAAGTGAGGAGAGTGTGTTCCCCAGATTGTTTAGTACACACGGGACATGTTGCCAGGTGAACAGTATAAGTTAGGAGAGAGTGTTTCCCTGATGTTTTAATAAACACGGGACATGTTTCCAGGTAAACAGTATAAGTGAGGAGAGTGCGTTCCCCAGATTGTTTAATACACACGGGTCATGATACCAGGTAAACAGTACAGGTGAGGAGACTGTGTTCCTTTGATGGTTTAATATACACGGGACATCTTACCAGGTGAACAGTATAAGTGAGCAGAGTGTGTTCCCCTGATGGTTTAAGACACACAGGCCATGTTACCAGGTGAAAAGTATGAGTGAGGAGAGTGTGTACCCCTGATGGTTTAATACATACAGGACATGGCTTTAGGTGAACAGTATAAGTGAGGAGAGTGTGTTCCCCTGATGGTTTAATATACACGGGGCATGTTGCCAGGTGAACAGTATAACTGAGGAGAGTGTGTTCTCCTGATTGTTTAATACACACAGGACATGTTACCAGGTGAACAGTATGAGTGAGGAGAGTGTGTTCCCCTGATGGTTTAAAACACACAGGACATGTTACCAGGTGAACAGTATGAGTGAGGAGAGTGTGTTCCCCTGATGGTTTAATATACTCAGGACATGCTTCCAGGAGAACAGTTTTAGTGAGGAGACTGTGTTCCCCTGATGGTTTAATATACACGGGACATGTTACCAGGTGAACAGGAAGGCGAGGAGAGTGTGTTCCCCTGATTGTTTAATATACATGGGACGTTTTACCAGGTGAACAGTATAAGTGAGGAGAGGGTGTTCCCCTGATGGTTTAATATACACGGGACATGTTAGCAGGCGAACAGTATAAGTGAGGAGAGTGTGTTCCCCTGATGTTTTAACACACACGGGACATGTTACCAGGTGAACAGTATACGTGAGGAGAGTGTGTTCCCCTAATGTTTCAATAGACACGGGACATGTTACCAGGTGAACAGTATAAGTCAGGAGAGTGTGTTTCGCTGATGTTTTAATACACACGGTACATGTTACCAGGTGAACAGTATAAGTGAGGCGAGTGTGTTCCCCAGATTGTTTAATATACGCGGGACATGTTACCAGGTGAGCAGTATAAGTGAGGAGAGTGTGTTCCCCTGATTGTTTAATACACACTGGACATGTTACCAGGTGAAAAGTATAAGTGAGGAGAGTGTGTTCCCCTGATTGCTTAATACACACTGGACATGTTACCAGGTGAACAGTATAAGTGAGGAGAGTGTGTTCCCCTGATGGTTTAATACACACGGGACATGTTCCCAGGTGAACAGTATAAGTGAGGACATTGTGTTCCCCTGATGGTTTAATACACACGGGACATGTTACCAGTTGAACAGTATAAGTGAGGAGAGTGTGTTCCCCTGATTGTTTAATATACACAGGATATGTTACCATTTGAAAAGTATAAGTGAGGAGAGTGTGTTCCCCTGATGGTTTAATATACACGGGACATCTTCCCAGGTGAACAGTATAAGTGAGGAGAGTGTGTTCCCCTGATTGTTTAATATACACAGGATATGTTACCATTTGAAAAGTATAAGTGAGGAGAGTGTGTTCCCCTGATGGTTTAATACACACGGGACATGTTACCAGGTGAAGAGTATAAGTGAGGAGAGTGTGTTCCCCTGATTGTTTAATATACACAGGATATGTTACCATTTGAACAGTATAAGTGAGGAGAGTGTGTTCCCCTGATTGTTTAATGCACACAGGACATGTTACCAGGTGAACAGTATAAGTGAGGAGAGTGTGTTCCCCTGATGGTTTAATATACACGAGACATGTCAGCAGGTGAACTGTATAGGTGAGGAGACTGTGTTTCCCTGATTGTTTAATAGACACTGGACAAGTTACCAGGTGAACAGTATAAGTGAGGAGAGTGTGTTCCCCTGATGGTTTAATATACACGAGACATGTTACCAGGTGATCAGTATAAGTGAGGAAAGTGTGTTCCCCTGATTGTTTAATACACACGGGACATGTTACCTGGTGAACAGAATAAGTGAGGAGAGTGTGTTCCCCTGATTGTTTAATACTCACGGGACATGTTACCAGGTGAACAGTATAAGTGAGGAGAGGGTGTTCCCCTGATGTTTTAATACACACGGGACATGTTACCAGGTGATCAGTATAAGTGAGGCTAGTGTGGTCCCCTAATGTTTCAATAGACACGGGGCAAGTTACCAGGTGAACAGTATAAGTGAGGCGAGTGTGTTCCCCAGATTGTTTAATATACACAGGACATGTTACCAGGTGAACAGTATAAGTGAGGAGAGTGTGTTTCGCTGATGTTTTAATACACACGGGACATGTTACCAGGTGAACAGTATAAGAGAGCAGAGTGTGTTCCCCTGATTGTTTAATACACACGGGACATGTTGCCAGGTGAACAGTATAAGTGAGGAGAGTGTGTTCCCCAGATTGTTTAATACACACGGGACATGTTGCCAGGTGAGCAGTATAAGTGAGGAGAGTGTGTTCCCCTGATTGTTTAATAAGCACGGGACATGTTACCAGGTGAACAGTGTAAGTGAGGAGAGTGTGTTCCCCTGATGGTTTAATATACACGAGACATGTTACCAGGTGAACAGTATAAGTGAGGAGAGGGGTTTCCCCTGATTGTTTAATACACACGGGACATGTTACCAGGTGAACAGTATAAGTGAGGAGAGGGTGTTCCCCTGATGTTTTAATACACACGGGACATGTTACCAGATGAACAGTATAAGTGAGGAGAGTGTGATCCCCTCATGTTTTAATAGACACGGGACATGTTTCCAGGTGAACAGCATAAGTGAGGAGAGTGTGTTTCGCTGATGTTTTAATACACACGGGACATGTTACCAGGTGAACAGTTTAAGTGAGGAGAGTGTGTTTCGCTGATGTTTTAATACACACGGGACATGTTACCAGGTGAACAGTATAAGTGAGGAGAGTGTGTTCCCCTGATTGTTTAATATACACTGGACATATTACCAGGTGAACAGTATAAATGAGGAGAGTGTGTTCCCCTGATGGTTTAATATACATGGGACATGTTACCAGGTGAACAGTATAAGCGAGGAGGGTGTGTTCCCCTGATGGTTTAATATACGCGGGACATGTTACCAGGTGAACAGTATAAGCGAGGAGAGTGTGTTCCCCTGATGGTTTAATATACACGGGACATGTTACCAGATGAACAGTATAAGTGAGGCGACTGTGTTCACCTGATGGGTTAATACAGACGGGACATGTCACCAGGTGAACAGTATAAGTGAGGAGAGTATGTTCCCCTGATTGTTTTATACTCACGGGACATGTTACCAGGTGAACAGTATAAGTGAGGAGAGAGTGTTCCCCTGATGGTTTAACACGCACGGGACATGTTACCAGGTGAACAGTATAAGTGAGGAGAGTGTGTTCCCCTGATGGTTTAAAATACGAGGGAAATGTTACCAGGTGAACAGTATAAGTGAGGAGAGTGTGTTCCCCTGATGGTTTAATATACGTGGGAAATGTTACCAGTTGAACAGTATAAGTGAGGAGAGTGTGTTCCCCTGATGGTTTAATATTCACTGGACATGTTACCAGGTGAACAGTATAAGTGAGGAGAGTGCTTTCCCCTGATTGTTTAATATACACTGGACATATTACCAGGTGAACAGTATAAGTGAGGAGAGTGTGTTCCACTGATGGTTTAATATACGAGGGAAATGTTACCAGGTGAACAGTATAAGTGAGGAGAGTGTGTTCCCCTGATTGTTTAACACTCACGGAACATGTTACCAGGTGAACAGGATAAGTGAGGAGAGTGTGTTCCCCTGATGGTTTAACACGCACGGGACATGTTACCAGGTGAACAGTATAAGTGAGGAGAGTGCTTTCCCCTGATTGTTTAATATACACTGGACATGTTACCAGGTGAACAGTATAAGTGAGGAGAGTGTGTTCCGCTGATTGTTTAATTCTCACGGGACATGTTACCAGGTGAACAGTATAAGCGAGGAGAGTGTGTTCCCCTGATGGTTTAATATACACGGGACATGTTACCAGGTGAACAGGAGAAGCGAGGAGAGTGTGTTCCCCTGATGGTTTAATATACACGGGACATGTTACCAGATGAACAGTATAAGTGAGGCGTGTGTTCACCTGATGGGTTAATACAGACGGGACATGTCACCTGGTGAACAGTATAAGTGAGGAGAGTGTGTTCCCCTGATGGTTTAATATACGAGGGAAATGTTACCAGGTGAACAGTATAAGTGAGGAGAGTGTTTTCCCCTGATGGTTTAATATACCAGGGAAATGTTACCAGGTGAACAGTTTCAGTGAGGAGATTGTGTTCCCCTGATGGTTTAACACGCACGGGACATGTTACCAAGTGAACAGTATAAGTGAGGAGAATGTGTTCCCCTGATGGTTTAATATGCACTGGACATGTTACCAGGTGAACAATATAAGTGAGGAGAGTGTGTTCCGCTGATTGTTTATTACTCACGGGACATGTTACCAGGTGAATAGTATAAGTGAGGAGAGTGTGTTCCCCTGATGGTTTAACACGCACGGGACATGTTACCAGGTGAATAGTATAAGTGAGGAGAGTGTGTTCCCCTGATGGTTTAACACGCACGGGACATGTTACCAGGTGAATAGTATAAGTGAGGAGAGTGTGTTCCCCTGATGGTTTAATATACGAGGGAAATGTTAACAGGTGAACAGTATAAGTGAGGAGAGTGTGTTCCCCTGATTGATTAATACACACGGGACATGTTACCAGGTGAACAGTATAAGTGAGGAGAGTGTGTTCCCCTGATGGTTTAATATACACGGGACATGTTACCAGGTGAACAGTATAAGTGAGGAGAGTGTGTTTCCCTGATGGTTTAATACACACGGGACATCGTACCAGGTGAACAGTATAAGTGAGGAGAGTGTGTTCCCCTGATTGTTTAATATACACAGGACATGTTACCAGGTGAACAGTATAAGTGAGGAGAGTATGTTCCCCTGATTGTTTAATATACACAGGACATGTTACCAGCTGAACAGTATAAGTGAGGAGAGTGTGTTCCCCTGATTGTTTAATATACACAGGACATGTTTCCAGGTGAACAGTATAAGTGAGGAGAGTGTGTTCCCCTGATGGTTTAACACGCAAGGGACATGTTACCAGGTGATAGTATAAGTGAGGAGAGTGTGTTCCCCTGATTGTTTAATATACCCGGGACATGTCACCAGGTGAAGAGTAGAATTGAGGAGAGAGTGTTCCTCTGATGGTTTAATGCACACGGGACATGTTACCAGGTGAAGAGTATAAGTGAGGAGAGTGCTTTCCCTTGATGGTTTAATATTCACGGGACATGTTACCAGGTGAACAGTATAAATGAGGAGAGTGTGTTCCCCTGATGGTTTAATATACACGGGACATGTCACCAGGTGAACAGTATAAGTGAGGAGAGTGTGTTCCCCTGATGGTTTAATACAAACGGGACATGTCACCAGGTGAACAGTATAAGTGAGGAGAATGTGTTCCCCTGTTTGTTTAATACACACGGGACATGTCACCAGGTGAACATTATAAGTGAGGAGAGTGTGTTCCCCTGATGGTTTAATACACACGGGACATGTCACCAGGTGAACAGTATAAGTGAGGAGAGTGTGTTCCCCTGATTGTTTTTTATAGAAGGGACATGTAACCAGGTGAACAGTATAAGTGAGGAGAGTGTGTTCCCCGGATGGTTTAAAACATACGGGACATGTTACCAGGTGAACAGTATAAGTGAGGAGAGTGTGTTCCCCAGATTCTTTAATACACACGGGTCATGTTACCAGGTAAACAGTACAGGTGAGGAGACTGTGTTCCTTTGATGGTTTAATATACACGGGACATCTTACCAGGTGAACAGTATAAGTGAGGAGAGTGTGTTCCCCAGATTGTTTAATACACACGGGTCATGTTACCAGGTTGACAGTACAGGTGAGGAGACTGTGTTCCTTTGATGGTTTAATATACAAGGGACATGTTACCAGGTGAACAGTATAAGTGAGGAGAGTGTGTTCCCCTGATTGTTTTGTACACACGGGACATGTTGCCAGGTGAACAGTATAAGTTAGGAGAGAGTGTTTCCCTGATGTTTTAATAAACACGGGACATGTTTCCAGGTAAACAGTATAAGTGAGGAGAGTGCGTTCCCCAGATTGTTTAATACACACGGGTCATGATACCAGGTAAACAGTACAGGTGAGGAGACTGTGTTCCTTTGATGGTTTAATATACACGGGACATCTTACCAGGTGAACAGTATAAGTGAGCAGAGTGTGTTTCCCTGATGGTTTAAGACACACAGGCCATGTTACCAGGTGAAAAGTATGAGTGAGGAGAGTGTGTACCCCTGATGGTTTAATACATACAGGACATGGCTTTAGGTGAACAGTATAAGTGAGGAGAGTGTGTTCCCCTGATGGTTTAATATACACGGGGCATGTTGCCAGGTGAACAGTATAACTGAGGAGAGTGTGTTCTCCTGATTGTTTAATACACACAGGACATGTTACCAGGTGAACAGTATGAGTGAGGAGAGTGTGTTCCCCTGATGGTTTAAAACACACAGGACATGTTACCAGGTGAACAGTATGAGTGAGGAGAGTGTGTTCCCCTGATGGTTTAATATACTCAGGACATGCTTCCAGGAGAACAGTTTTAGTGAGGAGACTGTGTTCCCCTGATGGTTTAATATACACGGGACATGTTACCAGGTGAACAGGAAGGCGAGGAGAGTGTGTTCCCCTGATTGTTTAATATACATGGGACGTTTTACCAGGTGAACAGTATAAGTGAGGAGAGTGTGTTCCCCTGATGGTTTAATAAACACGGGACATGTTAGCAGGCGAACAGTATAAGTGAGGAGAGTGTGTTCCCCTGATGTTTTAACACACACGGGACATGTTACCAGGTGAACAGTATACGTGAGGAGAGTGTGTTCCCCTAATGTTTCAATAGACACGGGACATGTTACCAGGTGAACAGTATAAGTCAGGAGAGTGTGTTTCGCTGATGTTTTAATACACACGGTACATGTTACCAGGTGAACAGTATAAGTGAGCAGAGTGTGTTCCCCTGATTGTTTAATACACACGGGACATGTTACCAGGTGAACAGTATAAGTGAGGCGAGTGTGTTCCCCAGATTGTTTAATATACGCGGGACATGTTACCAGGTGAAAAGTATAAGTGAGGAGAGTGTGTTCCCCTGATTGCTTAATACACACGGGACATGTTACCAGGTGAACAGTATAAGTGAGGAGAGTGTGTTCCCCTGATGGTTTAATACACACGGGACATGTTCCCAGGTGAACAGTATAAGTGAGGACATTGTGTTCCCCTGATGGTTTAATACACACGGGACATGTTACCAGTTGAACAGTATAAGTGAGGAGAGTGTGTTCCCCTGATTGTTTAATATACACAGGATATGTTACCATTTGAAAAGTATAAGTGAGGAGAGTGTGTTCCCCTGATGGTTTAATATACACGGGACATCTTCCCAGGTGAACAGTATAAGTGAGGAGAGTGTGTTCCCCTGATTGTTTAATATACACAGGATATGTTACCATTTGAAAAGTATAAGTGAGGAGAGTGTGTTCCCCTGATGGTTTAATACACACGGGACATGTTACCAGGTGAAGAGTATAAGTGAGGAGAGTGTGTTCCCCTGATTGTTTAATGCACACAGGACATGTTACCAGGTGAACAGTATAAGTGAGGAGAGTGTGTTCCCCTGATGGTTTAATATACACGAGACATGTCAGCAGGTGAACTGTATAGGTGAGGAGACTGTGTTTCCCTGATTGTTTAATAGACACGGGACAAGTTACCAGGTGAACAGTATAAGTGAGGAGAGTGTGTTCCCCTGATGGTTTAATATACACGAGACATGTTACCAGGTGATCAGTATAAGTGAGGAAAGTGTGTTCCCCTGATTGTTTAATACACACGGGACATGTTACCTGGTGAACAGAATAAGTGAGGAGAGTGTGTTCCCCTGATTGTTTAATACTCACGGGACATGTTACCAGGTGAACAGTATAAGTGAGGAGAGGGTGTTCCCCTGATGTTTTAATACACACGGGACATGTTACCAGGTGATCAGTATAAGTGAGGCTAGTGTGATCCCCTAATGTTTTAATAGACACGAGACAAGTTACCAGGTGAACAGTATAAGTGAGGCGAGTGTGTTCCCCAGATTGTTTAATATACACAGGACATGTTACCAGGTGAACAGTATAAGTGAGGAGAGTGTGTTTCGCTGATGTTTTAATACACACGGGACATGTTACCAGGTGAACAGTGTAAGTGAGCAGAGTGTGTTCCCCTGATTGTTCAATACACACGGGACATGTTGCCAGGTGAACAGTATAAGTGAGGAGAGTGTGTTCCCCAGATTGTTTAATACACACGGGACATGTTGCCAGGTGAGCAGTATAAGTGAGGAGAGTGTGTTCCCCTGATTGTTTAATAAGCACGGGACATGTTACCAGGTGAACAGTGTAAGTGAGGAGAGTGTGTTCCCCTGATGGTTTAATATACACGAGACATGTTACCAGTTGAACAGTATAAGTGAGGAGAGGGGTTTCCCCTGATTGTTTAATACACACGGGACATGTTACCAGGTGAACAGTATAAGTGAGGAGAGGGTGTTCCCCTGATGTTTTAATACACACGGGACATGTTACCAGATGAACAGTATAAGTGAGGAGAGTGTGATCCCCTCATGTTTTAATAGACACGGGACAAGTTTCCAGGTGAACAGTATAAGTGAGGCGAGTGTGTTCCCCAGATTGTTTAATATACACAGGACATGTTACCGGGTGAACAGTATAAGTGAGGAGAGTGTGTTTCGCTGATGTTTTAATACACACGGGACATGTTACCAGGTGAACAGTTTAAGTGAGGAGAGTGTGTTTCGCTGATGTTTTAATACACACGGGACATGTTGCCAGGTGAACAGTATAAGTGACGCGAGTGTGTTCCCCAGATTGTTTAATATACACGGGACATGTTACCAGGTGAAACGTATAAGTGAGGAGAGTGTGTTCCCCTGATTGTTTAATACACACGGGACATGTTACCAGGTGAACAGTGTAAGTGAGCTGAGTGTGTTCCCCTGATGGTTTAATATACACGAGACATTTTACCAGGTGAACAGTATAAGTGAGGAGAGTGTGTTCCCCGATTGTTTAATACACACGGGGCATGTTACCAGGTGAACAGTATAAGTGAGCTGAGTGTGTTCCCCTGATGTTTTAATACACACGGGACATGTTGGCAGGTGAACAGTATAAGTGAGGAGACTGTGTTCCACTGATAGTTTAATAGACACGGGACATGTTACCAGGTGAACAGTATAAGTGAGGAGAGGGTGTTCCCCTCATGTTTTAATACACACGGGACATGTTACCAGATGAAAAGTATAAGTGAGGAGAGTGTGTTCCCCTAATGTTTTAATAGACATGGGACAATTTAACAGGTGAACAGTATAAGTGAGGAGAGTGTGTTCCCCTGATGGTTTAATATACACAGGACATGTTCCCAGGTGAGCAGTATAAGTGAAGAGAGTGTGTTCCTCTGATTGTTTAATATACACGGGACATGTTACCAGGTGAACAGTTTAAGTGAGGAGAGTGTGTTTCGCTGATGTTTTAATACACACGGGACATGTTACCTGGTGAACAGTGTAAGTGAGGAGAGTGTGTTCCCCTGATGGTTTAATATACACGAGACATGTTACCAGGTGAACAGTATAAGTGAGGAGAGTGTGTTCCTCTGATTGTTTAATATACACAGGACATGTTACCAGGTGAACAGTTTAAGTGAGGAGAGTGTGTTTCGCTGATGTTTTAATACACACGGGACATGTTACCTGGTGAACAGTGTAAGTGAGGAGAGTGTGTTCCCCTGATGGTTTAATATACACGAGACATGTTACCAGGTGAACAGTATAAGTGAGGAGAGTGTGTTCCCCTGAATGTTAATACACACGGGACATGTTACCAGGTGAACAGTGTAAGTGAGGAGAGTGTGTTCCCCTGATGGTTTAATATACACGAGACATGTTACCAGGTGAACAGTATAAGTGAGGAGAGTGTGTTCCCCTGATTGTTTAATACACACGGGACATGTTCCCAGGTGAGCAGTATAAGTGAGGAGAGTGTGTTCCTCTGATTGTTTAATATACACGGGACATGTTACCAGGTGAACAGTATAAGTGAGGAGAATGTGTTTCGCTGATGTTTTAATACACACGGGACATGTTACCAGGTGAACAGTTTAAGTGAGGAGAGTGTGTTTCGCTGATGTTTTAATACACACGGGACATGTTACCAGGTGAACAGTATAAGTGAGGCGAGTGTGTTCCCCAGATTGTTTAATATACACAGGACATGTTCCCAGGTGAACAGTATAAGTGAGGAGAGTGTGTTCCTCTGATTGTTTAATATACACGGGACATGTTACCAGGTGAACAGTATAAGTGAGGAGAGTGTGTTTCGCTGATGTTTTAATACACACGGGACATGTTACCAGGTGAACAGTATAAGTGAGGCGAGCGTGTTCCCCAGATTGTTTAATATACACGGGACATGTTACCAGGTGAACCGTATTAGTGAGGAGAGTGTGTTCCCCTGTTTGTTTAATACACACGGGACATGTTACCAGGTGAACAGTATAAGTGAGCAGAGTGTCTTCCCCTGATGGTTTAATATACACGAGACATGTTACCAGGTGAACAGTATAAGTGAGGAGAGTGTGTTCCCCAGATTGTTTAATACACACGGGACATGTTACCAGGTGAACAGTATAAGTGAGCTGAGTGTGTTCCCCTGATGTTTTAATACACACGGGACATGTTGCCAGGTGAACAGTATAAGTGAGGAGAGTGTGTTCCCCAGATTGTTTAATACACACGGGACATGTTACCAGGTGAACAGTATAGGTGAGGAGACTGTGTTGTACTGATAATTTAATAGACACGGGACATGTTACCAGGTGAACAGTATAAGAGAGGAGAAGGTGCTCCCCTCATGTTTTAATACACACGGGACATGTTACCAGATGAACAGTATAAGTGAGGAGAGTGTGTTTCCCTGATGTTTTAATACACACGGGACATGTTACCAGGTGAACAGTATAAGTGAGGAGAGGGTGCTCCCCTCATGTTTTAATACACACGGGACATGTTACCAGATGAACAGTATAGGTGAGGAGACTGTGTTCCACTGATAGTTTAATAGACACGGGGCATGTTACCAGGTGAACAGTATAAGTGAGGAGAGGGTGCTCCCCTCATGTTTTAATACACACGGGACATGTTACCAGGTGAACAGTATAAGTGAGGAGAGTGTGTTGCCCTGATGGTTTAATATACACGAGACATGTTACCTAATGAACAGTATAAGTGAGGAGAGTGTGTTTCCCTGATGTTTTAATACACACGGGACATGTTACCATGTGAACAGTATAAGTGAGGAGAGTGTGTTCCCCTGATGATTTAATACACACGGGACATGTGACCAGATGAACAGTATAAGTGAGGAGAGTGTGTTCCCCTAATGTTTTAATAGACACGGGACATATTACCAGGTTAACAGTATAAGTGAGGAGAGTGTGTTCCCCTGATGGTTTAATACACACAGACATGTTACCAGGTGAACAGTAAAGTGAGGAGAGTGTGTTCCCCTGATGGTTCAATATACACGGGACATGTTACCAGGTGAACAGTAAAGTGAGGAGAGTGTGTTCCCCTGATGGTTTAATATACACGGGACATGTCACCAGGTGAACAGTATAAGGGAGGAAGTGTTTTCCCCTGTTTGTTTAATATACACGGGACATGTTACAAGGTGAACAGTAAAGTGAGGAGAGTGTGTTCCCCTGATGGTTCAATATACACGGGACATGTTACCAGGTGAACCGTAAAGTGAGGAGAGTGTGTTCCCCTGGTGGTTTAATATACACGGGACATGTCACCAGGTGAACAGTATAAGGGAGGAAGTGTTTTCCCCTGTTTGTTTAATATACACAGGACATGTTACAAGGTGAACAGTAAAGTGAGGAGAGTGTGTTCCCCTGATGGTTCAATATACACGGGACATGTTACCAGGTGAACAGTAAAGTGAGGAGAGTGTGTTCCCCTGATTGTTTAACACACACAGACATGTTACCAGGTGAACAGGATAAGTGAGGAGAGTGTGTTCCCCTGGTGGTTTAATACAAACCGGACATGTCACGAGGTGAACAGTATAAGTGAGGAGAGTGTTTACCCCTGATGTTTTAAGCCACACGGTACATGTTACCAGGTGAACAGCATAAGTGAGGAGAGAGTGTTCCCCTGATGGTTTAATATACACGGGACATGTTACCAGGAGAACAGTATAAGTGAGGAGAGTGCTTTCCCCTGATGGTTTAATATTCACGGGACATGTTACCAGGTGAACAGTTTAAGTGAGGAGAGTGTGTTCCCCTGATGGTTTAATATACACGGGACAAGTTACCAGGTGAACAGTATAAGTGAGGAGAGTGTGTTCCCCTGATTGTTTAACACACACAGACATGTCACCAGGTGAACAGTATAAGTGAGCAGAATGTTTTCGCCTGATGGTTTAATATACACAGGACATGTTACCAGGTGAACAGTATAAGTGAGGAGAGTGTGTTCCCCTGTTTGTTTAATATACACGGGACATGTCACCAGGTGAACAGTATAAGTGAGGAGAGTGTGTTCCCCTGTTTGTTTAATATACACGGGACATGTTACCAGGTGAACAGTATAAGTGAGGAGAGTGTGTTCCCCTGATTGTTTCATATACACGGGACATTTTACCAGGTGAACGGTATAAGTGAGGAGAGAGTGTTCCCCTGATTGTTTAATATGGACGGGACATGTTGACAGGGGAACAGTATAAGTGAGGAGAGTGTGTTCCCCTGTTTGTTTAATATACACAGGACATGTTACCAGGTGAACAGTATAAGTGAGGAGAGTGTGTTCCCCTGATTGTTTAATATACACGGGACATGTTACCAGGTGAACAGTATAAGTGAGGAGAGTGTGTTCCCCTGATTGTTTAATATACACAGGACATGTTACCAGGTGAACAGTATAAGTGAGGAGAGTGTGTTCCCCTGATTGTTTAAGAGACACGGGACATGTTACCAGGTGAACAGCATAAGTGAGGAGAGTGTGTTCTCCAGATGGTTTAATGCACACAGCACATGTTACCAGGTGAACAGTATAAGTGAGGAGAGTGTGTTCCCCTGATTGTTTAATACACACGGGACATGTTACCAGGCAAACAGTTTAAGTGAGGAGAGTGTGTTCCCCTGATGGTTTAATATACACGGGACATTTTACCAGGTGAACAGTATAAGTGAGGAGAGTGTGTTCCCCTGATTGTTTAATACACACGGGACATGATACCAGGCAAACAGTTTAAGTGAGGAGAGTGTGTTCCCCTGATGGTTTAATATACACGGGACATTTTACCAGGTGAACAGTATAAGTGAGGAGAGTGTGTTCCACTGATGGTTTAATATACACGGGACATTTTACCAGGTGAACAGTATAAGTGAGGAGAGTGAGTTCCCCTGATGGTTTAATATACACGGGACATGTTACCAGGTGAACAGTATAAGTGAGGAGAGTGTGTACCCCTGATTGTTTAATACACACGGGACATGTTACCAGGCAAACAGTTTAAGTGAGGAGAGTGTGTTCCCCAGATGGTTTAATATACACGGGACATTTTACCAGGTGAACAGTATAAGTGAGGAGAGTGTGTTCCACTGATGGTTTAATATACACGGGACATTTTACCAGGTGAACAGTATAAGTGAGGAGAGTGAGTTCCCCTGATGGTTTAATATACACGGGACATGTTACCAGGTGAACAGTATAAGTGAGGAGAGTGTGTTCCCCTGATTGTTTAATACACACGGGACATGTTACCAGGTGAACAGTATAAGTGAGGAGAGTGTGTTCCCCTGATTGTTTAATACACACGGGACATGTTACCAGGTGAACAGTGTAAGTGAGGAGAGTGTGTTCCCCTGATTGTTTAATACACACGGGACATGTTACCAGGTGAACAGTGTAAGTGAGGAGAGTGTGTTTCCCTGATGGTTTAATATACATGGGACATGTTACCAAGTGAACTGTATAAGTGAGGAGAATGTGTTCCCCAGATTGTTTAATATACACGGGACATGATGCCAGGTGAACAGTATAAGTGAGGAGAGGGCTTTCCCCTGATGGTTTAATATACATGAGACATGTCACCAGTGTGTCAGTGAGTGTGTTAATATTAATCTGTGTTCTCTGTCAGTGTGTTAATATTCCTGAGGACAGAGGGGGTGTTTTACACTTCACAGGCTCTATCTGACTGTGGGTCATGATATACACAGTGTGTCAGTGAGTGTGTTAATATTAATCTGTGTTCTCTGTCAGTGTGTTAATATTCCTGAGGACAGTGGGGGTGTTTTACACTTCACAGGGTGTATCTGACTGTGGGTCATGATATACACAGTGTGTCAGTGAGTGTGTTAATATTAATCTGTGTTCTCTGTCAGTGTGTTAATATTACTGAGGACAGTGGGGGTGTTTTACACTTCACAGGGTGTATCTGACTGTGGGTCATGATGTACACAGTGTGTCAGTGAGTGTGTTAATATTAATCTGTGTTCTCTGTCAGTGTGTTAATATTACTGAGGACAGTGGGGGTGTTTTACACTTCACAGGGTGTATCTGACTGTGGGTCATGATGGACACAGTGTGTCAGTGAGTATGTTAATATTAATCTGTGTTCTCTGTCAGTGTGTTAATATTACTGAGGACAGTGGGAATGTTTTACACTTCACAGGGTGTATCTGACTGTGGGTCATGATGTACACAGTGTGTCAGTGAGTGTGTTAATATTAATCTGTGTTCTCTGTCAGTGTGTTAATATTACTGAGGACAGTGGGGGTGTTTTACACTTCACAGGGTGTATCTAACTGTGGGTCATGATATACACAGTGTGTCAGTGAGTGTGTTAATATTAATCTGTGTTCTCTGTCAGTGTGTTAATATTGCTGAGGACATTGGGGGTGTTTTCCACTTCACAGGGTTTATCTGACTGTGGGTCATGATATACACAGTGTGTCAGTGAGTGTGTTAATATTTTTCTGTGTTCTCTGTCAGTGTGTTAATATTCCTGAGGACAGTGGGGATGTTTTACACTTCACAGGGTGTATCTAACTGTGGGTCATGATATACACAGTGTGTCAGTGAGTGTGTTAATATTAATCTGTGTTCTCTGTCAGTGTGTTAATATTACTGAGGACAGTGGGGGTGTTTTACACTTCACAGGGTGTATCTGACTGTGAGTCATGATGTGCACAGTGTGTCAGTGAGTGTGTTAATATTAATCTGTGTTCTCTGTCAGTGTGTTAATATTACTGAGGACAGTGGGGGTGTTTTACACTTCACAGGGTGTATCTGACTGTGGGTCATGATATACAAAGTGTGTCAGTGAGTGTGTTAATATTAATCTGTGTTCTCTGTCAGTGTGTTAATATTACTGAGGACAGTGGGGGTGTTTTACACTTCACAGTGTTTATCTGACTGTGGGTCATGATATACACAGTGTGTCAGTGAGTGTGTTAATATTAATCTGTGTTCTCTGTCAGTGTGTTAATATTACTGAGGACAGTGGTGGTGTTTTACACTTCACAGGGTGTATCTGACTGTGGGTCATGATATACACAGTGTGTCAGTGAGTGTGTTAATATTAATCTGTGTTCTCTGTCAGTGTGTTAATATTCCTGAGGACAGTGGGGGTGTTTTACACTTCACAGGGTGTATCTGACTGTGGGTCATGATATACACAGTGTGTCAGTGAGTGTGTTAATATTAATCTGTGTTCTCTGTCAGTGTGTTAATATTCCTGAGGACAGTGGGGGTGTTTTACACTTCACAGGGTTTATCTGACTGTGGGTCATGATGTACACAGTGTGTCAGTGAGTGTGTTAATATTAATCTGTGTTCTCTGTCAGTGTGTTAATATTCCTGAGGACAGTGGGGATGTTTTACACTTCACAGGGTGTATCTAACTGTGGGTCATGATATACACAGTGTGTCAGTGAGTGTGTTAATATTAATCTGTGTTCTCTGTCAGTGTGTTAATATTACTGAGGACAGTGGGGGTGTTTTACACTTCACAGGGTGTATCTGACTGTGAGTCATGATGTACACAGTGTGTCAGTGAGTGTGTTAATATTAATCTGTGTTCTCTGTCAGTGTGTTAATATTACTGAGGACAGTGGGGGTGTTTTACACTTCACAGGGTGTATCTGACTGTGGGTCATGATATACACAGTGTGTCAGTGAGTGTGTTAATATTAATCTGTGTTCTCTGTCAGTGTGTTAATATTACTGAGGACAGTGGGGGTGTTTTACACTTCACAGGGTTTATCTGACTGTGGGTCATGATATACACAGTGTGTCAGTGAGTGTGTTAATATTAATCTGTGTTCTCTGTCAGTGTGTTAATATTACTGAGGACAGTGGTGGTGTTTTACACTTCACAGGGTGTATCTGACTGTGGGTCATGATATACACAGTGTGTCAGTGAGTGTGTTAATATTAATCTGTGTTCTCTGTCAGTGTGTTAATATTCCTGAGGACAGTGGGGGTGTTTTACACTTCACAGGGTGTATCTGACTGTGGGTCATGATATACACAGTGTGTCAGTGAGTGTGTTAATATTAATCTGTGTTCTCTGTCAGTGTGTTAATATTCCTGAGGACAGTGGGGGTGTTTTACACTTCACAGGGTTTATCTGACTGTGGGTCATGATGTACACAGTGTGTCAGTGAGTGTGTTAATATTAATCTGTGTTCTCTGTCAGTGTGTTAATATTCCTGAGGACAGTGGGGATGTTTTACACTTCACAGGGTGTATCTAACTGTGGGTCATGATATACACAGTGTGTCAGTGAGTGTGTTAATATTAATCTGTGTTCTCTGTCAGTGTGTTAATATTACTGAGGACAGTGGGGGTGTTTTACACTTCACAGGGTGTATCTGACTGTGAGTCATGATGTACACAGTGTGTCAGTGAGTGTGTTAATATTAATCTGTGTTCTCTGTCAGTGTGTTAATATTACTGAGGACAGTGGGGGTGTTTTACACTTCACAGGGTGTATCTGACTGTGGGTCATGATATACACAGTGTGTCAGTGAGTGTGTTAATATTAATCTGTGTTCTCTGTCAGTGTGTTAATATTACTGAGGACAGTGGGGGTGTTTTACACTTCACAGGGTTTATCTGACTGTGGGTCATGATATACACAGTGTGTCAGTGAGTGTGTTAATATTAATCTGTGTTCTCTGTCAGTGTGTTAATATTACTGAGGACAGTGGTGGTGTTTTACACTTCACAGGGTGTATCTGACTGTGGGTCATGATATACACAGTGTGTCAGTGAGTGTGTTAATATTAATCTGTGTTCTCTGTCAGTGTGTTAATATTCCTGAGGACAGTGGGGGTGTTTTACACTTCACAGGGTGTATCTGACTGTGGGTCATGATATACACAGTGTGTCAGTGAGTGTGTTAATATTAATCTGTGTTCTCTGTCAGTGTGTTAATATTCCTGAGGACAGTGGGGGTGTTTTACACTTCACAGGGTGTATCTGACTGTGGGTCATGATATACACAGTGTGTCAGTGAGTGTGTTAATATTAATCTGTGTTCTCTGTCAGTGTGTAAATATTACTGAGGACAGTGGGGGTGTTTTACACTTCACAGGGTGTATCTGACTGTGGGTCATGATGTACACAGTGTGTCAGTGAGTGTGTTAATATTAATCTGTGTTCTCTGTCAGTGTGTTAATATTCCTGAGGACAGTGGGGGTGTTTTACACTTCACAGGGTGTATCTGACTGTGGGTCATGATGGACACAGTGTGTCAAAAAATGTGTTAATATTAATCTGTGTTCTCTGTCAGTGTGTTAATATTCCTGAGGACAGTGGGGATGTTTTACACTTCACAGGATGTATCTGACTGTGGGTCATGATATGCACAGTGTGTCAGTGAGTGTGTTAATATTAATCTGTGTTCTCTGTCAGTGTGTTAATATTCCTGAGGACAGTGCGGGTGTTTTACACTTCACAGGGTGTATCTGACTGTGGGTCATGATGTACACAGTGTGTCAGTGAGTGTGTTAATATTAATCTGTGTTCTCTGTCACTGTGTTAATATTGCTGAGGACAGTGGGGGTGTTTTACACTTCACAGGGTGTATCTGACTGTGGGTCATGATATACACAGTGTGTCAGTGAGTGTGTTAATATTAATCTGTGTTCTCTGTCAGTGTGTTAATATTACTGAGGACAGTGGGGGTGTTTTACACTTCACAGGGTGTATCTGACTGTGGGTCATGATATACACAGTGTGTCAGTGAGTGTGTTAATATTAATCTGTGTTCTCTGTCAGTGTGTTAATATTACTGAGGACAGTGGGGGTGTTTTACACTTCACAGGGTGTATCTGACTGTGGGTCATGATATACACAGTGTGTCAGTGAGTGTGTTAGTATTAATCTGTGTTCGCTGTCAGTGTGTTCATATTACTGAGGACAGTGGGGGTGTTTTACACTTCACAGGGTGTATCTGACTGTGGGTCATGATGTACACAGTGTGTCAGTGAGTGTGTTAATATTAATCTGTGTTCTCTGTCAGTGTGTTAATATTACTGAGGACAGTGGGGGTGTTTTACACTTCACAGGGTGTATCTGACTGTTGGTCATGATATACACAGTGTGTCAGTGAGTATGTTAATATTAATCTGTGTTCTCTGTCAGTGTGTTAATATTGCTGAGGACAGTGGGGGTGTTTTACACTTCACAGGGTGTATCTGACTGTGGGTCATGATATACACAGTGTGTCAGTGAGTGTGTTAATATTAATCTGTGTTCTCTGTCAGTGTGTTAATATTACTGAGGACAGTGGGGGTGTTTTACACTTCACAGGGTGTATCTGACTGTGGGTCATGATATACACAGTGTGTCAGTGAGTGTGTTAATATTAATCTGTGTTCTCTGTCAGTGTGTTAATATTGCTGAGGACAGTGGGGGTGTTTTACACTTCACAGGGTGTAACTGACTGTGGGTCATGATATACACAGTGTGTCAGTGAGTGTGTTAATATTAATCTGTGTTCTCTGTCAGTGTGTTCATATTACTGAGGACAGTGGGGGTGTTTTACACTTCACAGGGTTTATCTGACTGTGGGTCATGATATACACAGTGTGTCAGTGAGTGTGTTAATATTAATCTGTGTTCTCTGTCAGTGTGTTAATATTACTGAGGACAGTGGGGGTGTTTTACACTTCACAGGGTGTATCTGACTGTGGGTCATGATATACACAGTGTGTCAGTGAGTGTGTTAATATTAATCGGTGTTCTCTGTCAGTGTGTTAATATTACTGAGGACAGTGGGGGTGTTTTACACTTCACAGGGTGTATCTGACTGTGAGTCATGATATACACAGTGTGTCAGTGAGTGTGTTAATATTAATCTGTGTTCTCTGTCAGTGTGTTAATATTCCTGAGGACAGTGGGGATGTTTTACACTTCACAGGGTGTATCTGACTGTGCGTCATGATATACACAGTGTGTCAGTGAGTGTGTTAATATTAATCTGTGTTCTCTGTCAGTGTGTTAATATTACTGAGGAGAGTGGGGGTGTTTTACACTTCACCGGGTGTATCTGACTGTGGGTCATGATATACACAGTGTGTCAGTGAGTGTGTTAATATTAATCTGTGTTCTCTGTCAGTGTGTTAATATTCCTGAGGACAGTGGGGGTGTTTTACACTTCACAGGGTGAATCTGACTATGGGTCATGATATACACAGTGTGACAGTGAGTATGTTAATATTAATCTGTGTTCTCTGTCAGTGTGTTAATATTACTGAGGACAGTGGGGGTGTTTTACACTTCACAGGGTGTATCTAACTGTGGGTCATGATATACACAGTGTGTCAGTGAGTGTGTTAATATTAATCTGTGTTCTCTGTCAGTGTGTTAATATTCCTGCGGACAGTGGGTGTGTTTTACACTTCACCGGGTGTATCTGACTGTGGGTCATGATATACACAGTGTGTCAGTGAGTGTGTTAATATTAATCTGTGTTCTCTGTCAGTGTGTTAATATTACTGAGGACAGTGGGGGTGTTTTACACTTCACAGGGTGTATCTGACTGAGGGTCATGATATACACAGTGTGTCAGTGAGTGTGTTAATATTAATCTGTGTTCTCTGTCAGTGTGTTAATATTACTGAGGACAGTGGGGGTGTTTTACACTTCACAGGGTGTATCTGACTGTGGGTCATGATATACACAGTGTGTCAGTGAGTGTGTTAATATTAATCTGTGTTCTCTGTCAGTGTGTTAATATTACTGAGGACAGTGGGGGTGTTTTACACTTCACAGGGTGTATCTGACTGTGGGTCATGATATACACAGTGTGTCAGTGAGTGTGTTAATATTAATCTGTGTTCTCTGTCAGTGTGTTAATATTACTGAGGACAGTGGGGGTGTTTTACACTTCACAGGGTGTATCTGACTGTGGGTCATGATATACACAGTGTGTCAGTGAATGTGTTAATATTAATCTGTGTTCTCTGTCAGTGTGTTAATATTGCTGAGGACAGTGGGGGTGTTTTACACTTCACAGGGTGTAACTGACTGTGGGTCATGATATACACAGTGTGTCAGTGAGTGTGTTAATATTAATCTGTGTTCTCTGTCAGTGTGTTCATATTACTGAGGACAGTGGGGGTGTTTTACACTTCACAGGGTTTATCTGACTGTGGGTCATGATATACACAGTGTGTCAGTGAGTGTGTTAATATTAATCTGTGTTCTCTGTCAGTGTGTTAATATTACTGAGGACAGTGGGGGTGTTTTACACTTCACAGGGTGTATCTGACTGTGGGTCATGATATACACAGTGTGTCAGTGAGTGTGTTAATATTAATCTGTGTTCTCTGTCAGTGTGTTAATATTACTGAGGACAGTGGGGGTGTTTTACACTTCACAGGGTGTATCTGACTGTGAGTCATGATATACACAGTGTGTCAGTGAGTGTGTTAATATTAATCTGTGTTCTCTGTCAGTGTGTTAATATTCCTGAGGACAGTGGGGATGTTTTACACTTCACAGGGTGTATCTGACTGTGCGTCATGATATACACAGTGTGTCAGTGAGTGTGTTAATATTAATCTGTGTTCTCTGTCAGTGTGTTAATATTACTGAGGAGAGTGGGGGTGTTTTACACTTCACCGGGTGTATCTGACTGTGGGTCATGATATACACAGTGTGTCAGTGAGTGTGTTAATATTAATCTGTGTTCTCTGTCAGTGTGTTAATATTCCTGAGGACAGTGGGGGTGTTTTACACTTCACAGGGTGTATCTGACTGTGGGTCATGATATACACAGTGTGACAGTGAGTGTGTTAATATTAATCTGTGTTCTCTGTCAGTGTGTTAATATTACTGAGGACAGTGGGGGTGTTTTACACTTCACAGGGTGTATCTAACTGTGGGTCATGATATACACAGTGTGTCAGTGAGTGTGTTAATATTAATCTGTGTTCTCTGTCAGTGTGTTAATATTCCTGAGGACAGTGGGTGTGTTTTACACTTCACCGGGTGTATCTGACTGTGGGTCATGATATACACAGTGTGTCAGTGAGTGTGTTAATATTAATCTGTGTTCTCTGTCAGTGTGTTAATATTACTGAGGACAGTGGGGGTGTTTTACACTTCACAGGGTGTATCTGACTGAGGGTCATGATATACACAGTGTGTCAGTGAGTGTGTTAATATTAATCTGTGTTCTCTGTCAGTGTGTTAATATTACTGAGGACAGTGGGGGTGTTTTACACTTCACAGGGTGTATCTGACTGTGGGTCATGATATACACAGTGTGTCAGTGAGTGTGTTAATATTAATCTGTGTTCTCCGTCAGTGTGTTAATATTACTGAGGACAGTGGGGGTGTTTTACACTTCACCGGGTGTATCTGACTGTGGGTCATGATATACACAGTGTGTCAGTGAGTGTGTTAATATTAATCTGTGTTCTCTGTCAGTGTGTTAATATTACTGAGGACAGTGGGGGTGTTTTACACTTCACAGGGTGTATCTGACTGTGGGTCATGATATACACAGTGTGTCAGTGAGTGTGTTAATATTAATCTGTGTTCTCTGTCAGTGTGTTAATATTACTGAGGACAGTGGGGGTGTTTTACACTTCACAGGGTGTATCTGACTGTGGGTCATGATGTACACAGTGTGTCAGTGAGTGTGTTAATATTAATCTGTGTTCTCTGTCAGTGTGTTAATATTACTGAGGACAGTGGGGGTGTTTTACACTTCACAGGGTGTATCTGACTGTGGGTCATGATATACACAGTGTGTCAGTGAGTGTGTTAATATTAATCTGTGTTCTCTGTCAGTGTGTTAATATTCCTGAGGACAGTGGGGGTGATTTACACTTCACAGGGTGTATCTGACTGTGGGTCATGATGTACACAGTGTGTCAGTGAGTGTGTTAATATTAATCTGTGTTCTCTGTCAGTGTGTTAATATTACTGAGGACAGTGGGGATGTTTTACAATTCATAGGGTGTATCTAACTGTGGGTCAAGATGTACACAGTGTGTCAGTGAGTGTGTTAATATTAATCTGTGTTCTCTGTCAGTGTGTTAATATTCCTGAGGACAGTGGGGGTGTTTTACACTTCACAGGGTGTATCTGAATGTGGGTCATGATATACACAGTGTGTCAGTGAGTGTGTTAATATTAATCTGTGTTCTCTGTCAGTGTGTTAATATTACTGAGGACAGTGGGGGTGTTTTACACTTCACAGGGTGTATCTGACTGTGGGTCATGATATAAACAGTGTGTCAGTGAGTGTGTTAATATTAATCTGTGTTCTCTGTCAGTGTGTTAATATTACTGAGGACAGTGGGGGTGTTTTACACTTCACAGGTTGTATCTGACCGTGGGTCATGATATACAGAGTGTGTCAGTGAGTGTGTTAATATTAATCTGTGTTCTCTGTCAGTGTGTTAATATTCCTGAGGACAGTGGGAGTGTTTTGCACTTCACAGGGTGTATCTAACTGTGGGTCATGATATACACAGTGTGTCAGTGAGTGTGTTAATATTAATCTGTGTTCTCTGTCAGTGTGTTAATATTCCTGAGGACAGTGGGGGTGTTTTACACTTCACCGGGTGTATCTGACTGTGGATCATGATGTACACAGTGTGTCAGTGAGTGTGTTAATATTAATCTGTGTTCTCTGTCAGTGTGTTAATATTACTGAGGACAGTGGGGGTGTTTTACACTTCACAGGGTGTATCTGACTGTGGGTCATGATATACACAGTGTGTCAGTGAGTGTGTTAATATTAATCTGTGTTCTCAGTCAGTGTGTTAATATTCCTGAGGGCAGTGGTGATGTTTTACACTTCACAGGGTGTATCTGACTGTGGGTCATGATATACACAGTGTGTCAGTGAGTGTGTTAATATTAATCTGTGTTCTCTGTCCGTGTGTTAATATTCCTGAGGACAGTGGGGGTGTTTTACACTTCACAGGGTGTATCTGACTGTGGGTCATGATATACACAGTGTGTCAGTGAGTGTGTTAATATTAATCTGTGTTCTCTGTCAGTGTGTTAATTTTACAGAGGACAGTGGGGGTGTTTTACACTTCACAGGGTGTATCTGACTCTGGGTGATGATATACACAGTGTGTCAGTGAGTGTGTTAATATTAATCTGTGTTCTCTGTCAGTGTGTTAATATTACTGAGGACAGTGGGGATGTTTTACCCTTCACAGGGTGTATCTGACTGTGGGTCATGATATACACAGTGTGTCAGTGAGTGTGTTAATATTAATCTGTGTTCTCTGTCAGTGTGTTAATATTACTGAGGACAGTGGGGGTGTTTTACACTTCACAGGGTGTATCTGACTGTGGGTCATGATGTACACAGTGTGTCAGTGAGTGTGTTAATATTAATCTGTGTTCTCTGTCAGTGTGTTAATATTCCTGAGGACAGTGGGGATGTTTTACAACTCACATTGTGTATCTGACTGTGGGTCATGATATACACAGTGTGTCAGTGAGTGTGTTAATATTAATCTGTGTACTCTGTCAGTGTGTTAATATTACTGAGGACAGTGGGGATGTTTTACACTTCACAGGGTGTAACTGACTGTGGGTCATGATATACACAGTGTGTCAGTGAGTGTGTTAATATTAATCTGTGTTCTCTGTCAGTGTGTTAATATTCCTGAGGACAGTGGGGGTGTTTTACACTTCACCGGGTGTATCTGACTCTGGGTCATGATATACACAGTGTGTCAGTGAGTGTGTTAATATTAATCTGTGTTCTCTGTCAGTGTATTAATATTACCGAGGACAGTGGGGGTGTTTTGCACTTCACAGGGTGTATCTGACTGTGGATCATGATATACACAGTGTGTCAGTGAGTGTGTTAATATTAATCTGTGTTCTCTGTCAGTGTGTTAATATTCCTGAGGACAGTGGGGGTGATTTACACTTCACAGGGTGTATCTGACTGTGGGTCATGATGTACACAGTGTGTCAGTGAGTGTGTTAATATTAATCTGTGTTCTCTGTCAGTGTGTTAATATTACTGAGGACAGTGGGGATGTTTTACAATTCACAGGGTGTATCTAACTGTGGGTCAAGATGTACACAGTGTGTCAGTGAGTGTGTTAATATTAATCTGTGTTCTCTGTCAGTGTGTTAATATTCCTGAGGACAGTGGGGGTGTTTTACACTTCACAGGGTGTATCTGAATGTGGGTCATGATATACACAGTGTGTCAGTGAGTGTGTTAATATTAATCTGTGTTCTCTGTCAGTGTGTTAATATTACTGAGGACAGTGGGGGTGTTTTACACTTCACAGGGTTTATCTGACTGTGGGTCATGATATACACAGTGTGTCAGTGAGTGTGTTAATATTAATCTGTGTTCTCTGTCAGTGTGTTAATATTCCTGAGGACAGTGGGGGTGTTTTACACTTCACAGGGTGTATCTGACTGTGGGTCATGATATACACAGTGTGTCAGTGAATGTGTGAATATTAATCTGTGTTCTCTGTCAGTGTGTTAATATTCCTGAGGACAGTGGGGGTGTTTTACACTTCACAGGGTGTATCTGACTGTGGGTCATGATATACACAGTGTGTCAGTGAGTGTGTTAATATTAATCTGTGTTCTCTGTCAGTGTGTTAATATTACTGAGGACAGTGGGGGTGTTTTACACTTCACAGGGTGTATCTGACTGTGGGTCATGATATACAGAGTGTGTCAGTGAGTGTGTTAATATTAATCTGTGTTCTCTGTCAGTGTGTTAATATTCCTGAGGACAGTGGGAGTGTTTTGCACTTCACAGGGTGTATCTAACGGTGGGTCATGATATACACAGTGTGTCAGTGAGTGTGTTAATATTAATCTGAGTTCTCTGTCAGTGTGTTAATATTCCTGAGGACAGTGGGGGTGTTTTACACTTCACCGGGTGTATCTGACTGTGGATCATGATGTACACAGTGTGTCAGTGAGTGTGTTAATATTAATCTGTGTTCTCTGTCAGTGTGTTAATATTACTGAGGACAGTGGGGGTGTTTTACACTTCACAGGGTGTATCTGACTGTGGGTCATGATATACACAGTGTGTCAGTGAGTGTGTTAATATTAATCTGTGTTCTCTGTCAGTGTGTTAATTTTACAGAGGACAGTGGGGGTGTTTTACACTTCACAGGGTGTATCTGACTGTGGATCATGATATACACAGTGTGTCAGTGAGTGTGTTAATATTAATCTGTGTTCTCTGTCAGTGTGTTAATATTACTGAGGACAGTGGGGGTGTTTTACACTTCACAGGGTGTATCTGACTCTGGGTCATGATATACACAGTGTGTCAGTGAGTGTGTTAATATTAATCTGTGTTCTCTGTCAGTGTGTTAATATTACTGAGGACAGTGGGGGTGTTTTACACTTCACAGGGTGTATCTGACTGTGGGTCATGATATACACAGTGTGTCAGTGAGTGTGTTAATATTAATCTGTGTTCTCTGTCAGTGTGTTAATATTCCTGAGGACAGTGGGGGTGTTTTACACTTCACAGGGTGTATCTGACTGTGGGTCATGATATACACAGTGTGTCAGTGAGTGTGTTAATATTAATCTGTGTTCTCTGTCAGTGTGTTAATATTACTGAGGACAGTGGGGGTGTTTTACACTTCACAGGGTGTATCTGACTGTGGGTCATGATATACACAGTGTGTCAGTGAGAGTGTTAATATTAATCTGTGTTCTCTGTCAGTGTGTTAATATTACTGAGGACAGTGGGGATGTTTTACATTTCACAGGTTGTATCTGACTGTGGGTCATGATATACACAGTGTGTCAGTGAGTGTGTTAATATTAATCTATGTTCTCTGTCAGTGTGTTAATATTACTGAGGACAGTGGGGATGTTTTACACTTCACAGGGTGGATCTGAATGTGGGTCATGATATACACAGTGTGTCAGTGAGTGTGTTAATATTAATCTGTGTTCTCTGTCAGTGTGTTAATATTCCTGAGGACAGTGGGGATGTTTTACACTTCACAGGGTGTATCTGACTGTGGGTCATGATATACACAGTGTGTCAGTGAGTGTGTTAATATTAATCTGTGTTCTCTGTCAGTGTGTTAACATTCCTGAGGACAGTGGGGCTGTTTTACACTTCCCAGGGTGTATCTGACTGTGAGTCATGATATACACAGTGTGTCAGTGAGTGTGCTAATATTAATCTGTGTTCTCTGTCAGTGTGTTAATATTCCTGAGGACAGAGGGGGTGTTTTACACTTCACAGGATGTATCTGACTGTGGGTCATGATATACACAGTGTGTCAGTGAGTGTGTTAATATTAATCTGTGTTCTCTGTCAGTGTGTTAATATTCCTGAGGACAGTGGGGGTGTTTTACACTTCACAGGGTGTATCTGACTGTGAGTCATGATATACACAGTGTGTCAGTGAGTGTGTTAATATTAATCTGTGTTCTCTGTCAGTGTGTTAATATTCCTGAGGACAGAGGGGGTGTTTTACACTTCACAGGATGTATCTGACTGTGGGTCATGATATACACAGTGTGTCAGTGAGTGTGTTAATATTAATCTGTGTTCTCTGTCAGTGTGTTAATATTACTGAGGACAGTGGGGGTGTTTTACACTTCACAGGGTGTATCTGACTGTGGGTCATGATGTACACAGTGTGTCAGTGAGTGTGTTAATATTAATCTGTGTTCTCTTTCAGTGTGTTAATATTACTGGGGACAGTGGGGATGTTTTACACTTCACAGGGTGTATCTGACTGTGGGTCATGATATACACAGTGTGTCAGTGAGTGTGTTAATATTAATCTATGTTCTCTGTCAGTGTGTCAATATTACTGAGGACAGTGGGGATGTTTTACACTTCACAGGGTGTATCTGTCTATGGGTCATGATATACACAGTGTGTCAGTGAGTGTGTTAATATTAATCTGTGTTCTCTGTCAGTGTGTTAATATTCCTGAGGACAGTGGGGATGTTTTACACTTCACAGGGTGTATCTGACTGTGGGTCATGATATACACAGTGTGTCAGTGAGTGTGTTAATATTAATCTGTGTTCTCTGTCAGTGTGTGAACATTCCTGAGGACAGTGGGGGTGTTTTACACTTCCCAGGGTGTATCTGACTGTGAGTCATGATATACACAGTGTGTCAGTGAGTGTGTTAATATTAATCTGTGTTCTCTGTCAGTGTGTTAATATTCCTGAGGACAGAGGGGGTGTTTTACACTTCACAGGATGTATCTGACTGTGGGTCATGATATACACAGTGTGTCAGTGAGTGTGTTAATATTAATCTGTGTTCTCTGTCAGTGTGTTAATATTCCTGAGGACAGTGGGGGTGTTTTACACTTCACAGGGTGTATCTGACTGTGAGTCATGATATACACAGTGTGTCAGTGAGTGTGTTAATATTAATCTGTGTTCTCTGTCAGTGTGTTAATATTCCTGAGGACAGAGGGGGTGTTTTACACTTCACAGGATGTATCTGACTGTGGGTCATGATATACACAGTGTGTCAGTGAGTGTGTTAATATTAATCTGTGTTCTCTGTCAGTGTGTTAATATTACTGAGGACAGTGGGGGTGTTTTACACTTCACAGGGTGTATCTGACTGTGGGTCATGATATACACAGTGTGTCAGTGAGTGTGTTAATATTAATCTGTGTTCTCTGTCAGTGTGTTAATATTCCTGAGGACAGTGGGGGTGTTTTACACTTCACAGGGTGTATCTGACTGTGGATCATGATATACACAGTGTGTCAGTGAGTGTGTTAATATTAATCTGTGTTCTCTGTCAGTGTGTTAATATTACTGAGGACAGTGGGGGTGTTTTACACTTCACAGGGTGTATCTGACTGTGGGTCATGATATACACAGTGTGTCAGTGAGAGTGTTAATATTAATCTGTGTTCTCTGTCAGTGTGTTAATATTACTGAGGACAGTGGGGGTGTTTTACACTTCACAGGGTGTATCTGACTGTGGGTCATGATATACACAGTGTGTCAGTGAGTGTGTTAATATTAATCTGTGTTCTCTGTCAGTGTGTTAATTTTACAGAGGACAGTGGGGGTGTTTTACACTTCACAGGGTGTATCTGACTGTGGATCATGATATACACAGTGTGTCAGTGAGTGTGTTAATATTAATCTGTGTTCTCTGTCAGTGTGTTAATATTACTGAGGACAGTGGGGGTGTTTTACACTTCACAGGGTGTATCTGACTGTGGGTCATGATATACACAGTGTGTCAGTGAGTGTGTTAATATTAATCTGTGTTCTCTGTCAGTGTGTTAATATTACTGAGGACAGAGGGGGTGTTTTACACTTCACAGGGTGTATCTGACTGTGGGTCATGATATACACAGTGTGTCAGTGAGTGTGTTAATATTAATCTGTGTTCTCTGTCAGTGTGTTAATATTCCTGAGGACAGTGGGGGTGTTTTACACTTCACAGGGTGTATCTGACTGTGGGTCATGATATACACAGTGTGTCAGTGAGTGTGTTAATATTAATCTGTGTTCTCTGTCAGTGTGTTAATATTACTGAGGACAGTGGGGGTGTTTTACACTTCACAGGGTGTATCTGACTGTGGGTCATGATATATACAGTGTGTCAGTGAGAGTGTTAATATTAATCTGTGTTCTCTGTCAGTGTGTTAATATTACTGAGGACAGTGGGGATGTTTTACATTTCACAGGGTGTATCTGACTGTGGGTCATGATATACACAGTGTGTCAGTGAGTGTGTTAATATTAATCTATGTTCTCTGTCAGTGTGTTAATATTACTGAGGACAGTGGGGATGTTTTACACTTCACAGGGTGGATCTGACTGTGGGTCATGATATACACAGTGTGTCAGTGAGTGTGTTAATATTAATCTGTGTTCTCTGTCAGTGTGTTAATATTCCTGAGGACAGTGGGGATGTTTTACACTTCACAGGGTGTATCTGACTGTGGGTCATGATATACACAGTGTGTCATTGAGTGTGTTAATATTAATCTGTGTTCTCTGTCAGTGTGTTAACATTCCTGAGGACAGTGGGGGTGTTTTACACTTCCCAGGGTGTATCTGACTGTGAGTCATGATATACACAGTGTGTCAGTGAGTGTGTTAATATTAATCTGTGTTCTCTGTCAGTGTGTTAATATTCCTGAGGACAGAGGGGGTGTTTTACACTTCACAGGATGTATCTGACTGTGGGTCATGATATACACAGTGTGTCAGTGAGTGTGTTCATATTAATCTGTGTTCTCTGTCAGTGTGTTAATATTCCTGAGGACAGTGGGGGTGTTTTACACTTCACAGGGTGTATCTGACTGTGAGTCATGATATACACAGTGTGTCAGTGAGTGTGTTAATATTAATCTGTGTTCTCTGTCAGTGTGTTAATATTCCTGAGGACAGAGGGGGTGTTTTACACTTCACAGGATGTATCTGACTGTGGGTCATGATATACACAGTGTGTCAGTGAGTGTGTTAATATTAATCTGTGTTCTCTGTCAGTGTGTTAATATTACTGAGGACAGTGGGGGTGTTTTACACTTCACAGGGTGTATCTGACTGTGGGTCATGATGTACACAGTGTGTCAGTGAGTGTGTTAATATTAATCTGTGTTCTCTTTCAGTGTGTTAATATTACTGAGGACAGTGGGGATGTTTTACACTTCACAGGGTGTATCTGACTGTGGGTCATGATATACACATTGTGTCAGTGAGTGTGTTAATATTAATCTATGTTCTCTGTCAGTGTGTTAATATTACTGAGGACAGTGGGGATGTTTTACACTTCACAGGGTGTATCTGACTGTGGGTCATGATATACACAGTGTGTCAGTGAGTGTGTTAATATTAATCTGTGTTCTCTGTCAGTGTGTTAATATTCCTGAGGACAGTGGGGATGTTTTACACTTCACAGGGTGTATCTGACTGTGGGTCATGATATACACAGTGTGTCAGTGAGTGTGTTAATATTAATCTGTGTTCTCTGTCAGTGTGTTAACATTCCTGAGGACAGTGGGGGTGTTTTACACTTCCCAGGGTGTATCTGACTGTGAGTCATGATATACACAGTGTGTCAGTGAGTGTGTTAATATTAATCTGTGTTCTCTGTCAGTGTGTTAATATTCCTGAGGACAGAGGGGGTGTTTTACACTTCACAAGATGTATCTGACTGTGGGTCATGATATACACAGTGTGTCAGTGAGTGTGTTAATATTAATCTGTGTTCTCTGTCAGTGTGTTAATATTCCTGAGGACAGTGGGGGTGTTTTACACTTCACAGGGTGTATCTGACTGTGAGTCATGATATACACAGTGTGTCAGTGAGTGTGTTAATATTAATCTGTGTTCTCTGTCATTGTGTTAATATTCCTGAGGACAGAGGGGGTGTTTTACACTTCACAGGATGTATCTGACTGTTGGTCATGATATGCACAGTGTGTCAGTGAGTGTGTTAATATTAATCTGTGTTCTCTGTCAGTGTGTTAATATTACTGAGGACAGTGGGGGTGTTTTACACTTCACAGGGTGTATCTGACTGTGGGTCATGATGTACACAGTGTGTCAGTGAGTGTGTTAATATTAATCTGTGTTCTCTGTCAGTGTGTTAATATTACTGAGGACAGTGGGGGTGTTTTACACTTCACCGGGTGTATCTGACTGTGGATCATGATATACACAGTGTGTCAGTGAGTGTGTTAATATTAATCTGTGTTCTCTGTCAGTGTGTTAATATTCCTGAGGACAGTGGGGGTGATTTACACTTCACAGGGTGTATCTGACTGTGGGTCATGATGTACACAGTGTGTCAGTGAGTGTGTTAATATTAATCTGTGTTCTCTGTCAGTGTGTTAATATTACTGAGGACAGTGGGGATGTTTTACAATTCACAGGGTGTATCTAACTGTGGGTCAAGATGTACACAGTGTGTCAGTGAGTGTGTTAATATTAATCTGTGTTCTCTGTCAGTGTGTTAATATTCCTGAGGACAGTGGGGGTGTTTTACACTTCACAGGGTGTATCTGAATGTGGGTCATGATATACACAGTGTGTCAGTGAGTGTGTTAATATTAATCTGTGTTCTCTGTCAGTGTGCTAATATTACTGAGGACAGTGGGGGTGTTTTACACTTCACAGGGTTTATCTGACTGTGGGTCATGATATACACAGTGTGTCAGTGAGTGTGTTAATATTAATCTGTGTTCTCTGTCAGTGTGTTAATATTCCTGAGGACAGTGGGGGTGTTTTACACTTCACAGGGTGTATCTGACTGTGGGTCATGATATACACAGTGTGTCAGTGAGTGTGTGAATATTAATCTATGTTCTCTGTCAGTGTGTTAATATTCCTGAGGACAGTGGGGGTGTTTTACACTTCACAGGGTGTATCTGACTGTGGGTCATGATATACACAGTGTGTCAGTGAGTGTGTTAATATTAATCTGTGTTCTCTGTCAGTGTGTTAATATTACTGAGGACAGTGGGGGTGTTTTACACTTCACAGGGTGTATCTGACTGTGGGTCATGATATACAGAGTGTGTCAGTGAGTGTGTTAATATTAATCTGTGTTCTCTGTCAGTGTGTTAATATTCGTGAGGACAGTGGGAGTGTTTTGCACTTCACAGGGTGTATCTAACGGTGGGTCATGATATACACAGTGTGTCAGTGAGTGTGTTAATATTAATCTGAGTTCTCTGTCAGTGTGTTAATATTCCTGAGGACAGTGGGGGTGTTTTACACTTCACCGGGTGTATCTGACTGTGGATCATGATGTACACAGTGTGTCAGTGAGTGTGTTAATATTAATCTGTGTTCTCTGCCAGTGTGTTAATATTACTGAGGACAGTGGGGGTGTTTTACACTTCACAGGGTGTATCTGACTGTGGGTCATGATATACACAGTGTGTCAGTGAGTGTGTTAATATTAATCTGTGTTCTCTGTCAGTGTGTTAATTTTACAGAGGACAGTGGGGGTGTTTTGCACTTCACAGGGTGTATCTGACTGTGGATCATGATATACACAGTGTGTCAGTGAGTGTGTTAATATTAATCTGTGTTCTCTGTCAGTGTGTTAATATTACTGAGGACAGTGGGGGTGTTTTACACTTCACAGGGTGTATCTGACTCTGGGTCATGATATACACAGTGTGTCAGTGAGTGTGTTAATATTAATCTGTGTTCTCTGTCAGTGTGTTAATATTACTGAGGACAGTGGGGATGTTTTACACTTCACAGGGTGTATCTGACTGTGGGTCATGATATACACAGTGTGTCAGTGAGTGTGTTAATATTAATCGATGTTCTCTGTCAGTGTGTTAATATTACTGAGGACAGTGGGGATGTTTTACACTTCACAGGGTGTATCTGACTGTGGGTCATGATATACACAGTGTGTCAGTGAGTGTGTTAATATTAATCTGTGTTCTCTGTCAGTGTGTTAATATTCCTGAGGACAGTGGGGATGTTTTACACTTCACAGGGTGTATCTGACTGTGGGTCATGATATACACAGTGTGTCAGTGAGTGTGTTAATATTAATCTGTGTTCTCTGTCAGTGTGTTAACATTCCTGAGGACAGTGGGGGTGTTTTACACTTCCCAGGGTGTATCTGACTGTGAGTCATGATATACACAGTGTGTCAGTGAGTGTGTTAATATTAATCTGTGTTCTCTGTCAGTGTGTTAATATTCCTGAGGACAGAGGGGGTGTTTTACACTTCACAGGATGTATCTGACTGTGGGTCATGATATACACAGTGTGTCAGTGAGTGTGTTAATATTAATCTGTGTTCTCTGTCAGTGTGTTAATATTCCTGAGGACAGTGGGGGTGTTTTACACTTCACAGGGTTTATCTGACTGTGAGTCATGATATACACAGTGTGTCAGTGAGTGTGTTAATATTAATCTGTGTTCTCTGTCAGTGTGTTAATATTCCTGAGGACAGAGGGGGTGTTTTACTCTTCACAGGATGGATCTGACTGTGGGTCATGATATACACAGTGTGTCAGTGAGTGTGTTAATATTAATCTGTGTTCTCTGTCAGTGTGTTAATATTACTGAGGACAGTGGGGGTGTTTTACACTTCACAGGGTGTATCTGACTGTGGGTCATGATGTACACAGTGTGTCAGTGAGTGTGTTAATATTAATCTGTGTTCTCTGTCAGTGTGTTAATATTACTGAGGACAGTGGGGGTGTTTTACACTTCACCGGGTGTATCTGACTGTGGGTCATGATATACACAGTGTGTCAGTGAGTGTGTTAATATTAATCTGTGTTCTCTGTCAGTGTGTTAATATTACTGAGGACAGTGGGGGTGTTTTACACTTCACAGGGTGTATCTGACTGTGGGTCATGATATACACAGTGTGTCAGTGAGTGTGTTAATATTAATCTGTGTTCTCTGTCAGTGTGTTAATATTACTGAGGACAGTGGGGGTGTTTTACACTTCACAGGGTGTATCTGACTGTGGGTCATGATATACACAGTGTGTCAGTGAGTGTGTTAATATTAATCTGTGTTCTCTGTCAGAGTGTTAATATCACTGAGGACAGTGGGGGTGTTTTACACTTCACAGGGTGTATCTGACTGTGGGTCATGATATACACAGTGTGTCAGTGAGTGTGTTAATATTAATCTGTGTTCTCTGTCAGTGTGTTAATATTCCTGAGGACAGTGGGGGTGTTTTACACTTCACCGGGTTTATCTGACTGTGGGTCATGATGTACACAGTGTGTCAGTGAGTGTGTTAATATTAATCTGTGTTCTCTGTCAGTGTGTTAATATTCCTGAGGACAGTGGGGGTGTTTTACACTTCACCGGGTGTATCTGACTCTGGGTCATGATATACACAGTGTGTCAGTGAGTGTGTTAATATTAATCTGTGTTCTCTGTCAGTGTGTTAATATTCCTGAGGACAGTGGGGGTGTTTTACACTTCACAGGGTGTATCTGACTGTGGGTCATGATATACACAGTGTGGTAGTGAGTGTGTTAATATTAATCTGTGTTCTCTGTCAGTGTGTTAATATTCCTGAGGACAGTGGGGGTGTTTTACACTTCACAGGGTGTATCTGACTGTGGGTCATGATATACACAGTGTGTCAGTGAGTGTGTTAATATTAATCTGTGTTCTCTGTCAGTTTGTTAATATTCCTGAGGACAGTGGGGGTGTTTTATACTTCACAGGGTGTATCTGACTGTGGGTCATTATATACACAGTGTGTCAGTGAGTGTGTTAATATTAATCTGTGTTCTCTGTCAGTGTGTTAATATTACTGAGGACAGTGGGGGTGTTTTACACTTCACAGGGTGTATCTGACTGTGGGTCATGATGTACACAGTGTGTCAGTGAGTGTGTTAATATTAATCTGTGTTCTCTGTCAGTGTGTTAATATTACTGAGGACAGTGGGGGTGTTTTACACTTCACAGGGTGATTCTGACTCTGGGTCATGATATACACAGTGTGTCAGTGAGTGTGTTAATATTAATCTGTGTTCTCTGTCAGTGTGTTAATATTACTGAGGACAGTGGGGGTGTTTTACACTTCACAGGGTGTATCTGACTGTGGGTCATGAAAGACACAGTGTGTCAGTGAGTGTGTTAATATTAATCTGTGTTCTCTGTCAGTGTGTTAATATTACTGAGGACAGTGGGGGTGTTTTACACTTCACAGGGTGTATCTGACTCTGGGTCATGATATACACAGTGTGTCAGTGAGTGTGTTAATATTAATCTGTGTTCTCTGTCAGTGTGTTAATATTCCTGAGGACAGTGGGGGTGTTTTACACTTCACAGGGTGTATCTGACTGTGGGTCATGATATACACAGTGTGTCAGTGAGTGTGTTAATATTAATCTGTGTTCTCTGTCAGTGTGTTAATATTACTGAGGACAGTGGGGGTGTTTTACACTTCACAGGGTGTATCTGACTGTGGGTCATGATATACACAGTGTGTCAGTGAGTGTGTTAATATTAATCTGTGTTCTCTGTCAGTGTGTTAATATTCCTGAGGACAGTGGGGGTGTTTTACACTTCACAGGGTGTATCTGACTGTGGGTCATGATATACACAGTGTGTCAGTGAGTGTGTTAATATTAATCTGTGTTCTCTGTCAGTGTGTTAACATTCCTGAGGACAGTGGGGGTGTTTTACACTTCACAGGGTGTATCTGACTGTGAGTCAAGATATACACAGTGTGTCAGTGAGTGTGTTAATATTAATCTGTGTTCTCTGTCAGTGTGTTAATATTCCTGAGGACAGAGGGGGTGTTTTACACTTCACAGGATGTATCTGACTGTGGGTCATGGCGTACACAGTGTGTCAGTGAGTGTGTTAATATTAATCTGTGTTCTCTGTCAGTGTGTTAATATCACTGAGGACAGTGGGGGTGTTTTACACTTCACAGGCTGTATCTGACTGTGGGTCATGATATACACAGTGTGTCAGTGAGTGTGTTAATATTAATCTGTGTTCTCTGTCAGTGTGTTAATATTCCTGAGGACAGTGGGGGTGTTTTACACTTCACAGGGTGTATCTGACTGTGGGTCATGATGTACACAGTGTGTCAGTGAGTGTGTTAATATTTATCTGTGTTCTCTGTCAGTGTGTTAATATTACTGAGGACAGTGGGGGTGTTTTACACTTCACAGGGTGTATCTGACTGTGGGTCATGATATACACAGTGTGTCAGTGAGTGTGTTAATATTAATCTGTGTTCTCTGTCAGTGTGTTAATATTCCTGAGGACAGTGGGGATGTTCTACACTTCACAGGGTGTATCTGACTGTGGGTCATGATATACACAGTGTGTCAGTGAGTGTGTTAATATTGATCTGTGTTCTCTGTCAGTGTGTTAATATTACTGAGGACAGTGGGGGTGTTTTACACTTCACAGGGTGTATCTGACTGTGGGTCATGATATACACATTTTGTCAGTGAGTGTGTTAATATTAATCTGTGTTCTCTGTCAGTGTGTTAATATTACTGAGGACAGTGGGGATGTTTTACACTTCACAGGGTGTATCTGACTGTGGGTCATGATAGACACAGTGTGTCAGTGAGTGTGTTAATATTCATCTGTGTTCTCTGTCAGTGTGTTAATATTGCTGAGGACAGTGGGGGTGTTTTACACTTCACAGGGTTTATCTGACTGTGGGTCATGATATACACAGTGTGTCAGTGAGTGTGTTAATATTAATCTGTGTTCTCTGTCAGTGTGTTAATATTACTGAGGACAGTGGGGTGTTTTACACTTCACAGGGTGTATCTGGCTGTGGGTCATGATATACACAGTGTGTCAGTGAGTGTGTTAATATTAATCTGTGTTCTCTGTCAGTGTGTTAATATTCCTGAGGACAGTGGGGGTGTTTTACACTTCACAGGGTTTATCTGACTGTGGGTCATGATGTACACAGTGTGTCAGTGAGTGTGTTAATATTAATCTGTGTTCTCTGTCAGTGTGTTAATATTAGTGAGGACGTGGGGGTGTTTTACACTTCACAGGGTGTATCTGACTGTGGGTCATGATGTACACAGTGTGTCAGTGAGTGTGTTAACATTAATCTGTGTTCTCTGTCAGTGTGTTAATATTCCTGAGTACAGTGGGGGTGTTTTACACTTCACAGGGTGTATCTGACTGTGGGTCATGATGTACACAGTGTGTCAGTGAGTGTGTTAATATTAACTGTGTTCTCTGTCAGTGTGTTAATATTCCTGAGGACAGTGGGGATGTTTTACACTTCACCGGGTGTATCTGACTGTGAGTCATGATATACACAGTGTGTCAGTGAGTGTGTTAATATTAATCTGTGTTCTCTGTCAGTGTGTTAATATTCCTGAGGACAGTGGGGATGTTTTACACTTCACAGGGTGTATCTGACAGTGGGTCATGATATACACAGTGTGTCAGTGAGTGTGTTAATATTAATCTGTGTTCTCTGTCAGTGTGTTAATATTACTGAGGACAGTGGGGGTGTTTTACACTTCACAGGGTTTATCTGACTGTGGGTCATGATATACACAGTGTGTCAGTGAGTGTGTTAATATTAATCTGTGTTCTCTGTCAGTGTGTTAATATTCCTGAGGACAGTGGGGATGTTTTACACTTCACAGGGTGTATCTGACTGTGGGTCATGATATACACAGTGTGTCAGTGGGTGTGTTAATATTAATCTGTGTTCTCTGTCAGTGTGTTAATATTGCTGAGGACAGTGGGGGTGTTTTACACTTCACAGGGTGTATCTGACTGTGGGTCATGATGTACACAGTGTGTCAGTGAGAGTGTTAATATTAATCTGTGTTCTCTGTCAGTGTGTTAATATTACTGAGGACAGTGGGGGTGTTTTACACTTCACAGGGTGTATCTGACTGTGAGTCATGATATACACAGTGTGTCAGTGAGTGTGTTAATATTAATCTGTGTTCTCTGTCAGTGTGTTAATATTACCGAGGACAGTGGGGGTGTTTTACACTTCACAGGGTGTATCTGATTGTGAGTCATGATGTACACAGTGTGTCAGTGAGTGTGTTAATATTAATCTGTGTTCTCTGTCAGTGTGTTAATATTCCTGAGGACAGTGGGGGTGTTTTACACTTCACAGGGTGTATCTGACTGTGGGTCATGATATACACAGTGTGTCAGTGAGTGTGTTAATATTAATCTGTGTTCTCTGTCAGTGTGTTAATATTACTGAGGACAGTGGGGGTGTTTTACACTTCACAGGGTGTATCTGACTGTGGGTCATGATATACACAGTGTGTCAGTGAGTGTGTTAATATTAATCTGTGTTCTCTGTCAGTGTGTTAATATTACCGAGGACAGTGGGGGTGTTTTACACTTCACAGGGTGTATCTGACTGTGAGTCATGATGTACACAGTGTGTCAGTGAGTGTGTTAATATTAATCTGTGTTCTCTGTCAGTGTGTTAATATTCCTGAGGACAGTGGGGGTGTTTTACACTTCACAGGGTGTATCTGACTGTGGGTCATGATATACACAGTGTGTCAGTGAGTGTGTTAATATTAATCTGTGTTCTCTGTCAGTGTGTTAATATTGCTGAGGACATTGGGGGTGTTTTACACTTCACAGGGTGTATCTGACTGTGGGTCATGATATACACAGTGTGTCAGTGAGTGTGTTAATATTAATCTGTGTTCTCTGTCAGTGTGTTAATATTACTGAGGACAGTGGGGGTGTTTTACACTTCACAGGGTGTATCTGACTGTGGGTCATGATGTACACAGTGTGTCAGTGAGTGTGTTAATATTAATCTGTGTTCTCTGTCAGTGTGTTAATATTGCTGAGGACAGTGGGAATGTTTTACACTTCACAGGGTGTATCTGACTGTGGGTCATGATATACACAGTGTGTCAGTGAGTGTGTTAATATTAATCTGTGTTCTCTGTCAGTGTGTTAATATTACTGAGGACAGTGGGGTGTTTTACACTTCACAGGGTGTATCTGACTGTGGGTCATGATATACCCAGTGTGTCAGTGAGTGTGTTAATATTAATCTGTGTTCTCTGTCAGTGTGTTAATATTACTGAGGGCAGTGGGGTGTTTTACACTTCACAGAGTGTATTTGACTGTGGGTCATGATATACACAGTGTGTCAGTGAGTGTGTTAATATTAATCTGTGTTCTCTGTCAGTGTGTTAATATTACTGAGGACAGTGGGGGTGTTTTACACTTCACAGGGTTTATCTGACTGTGGGTCATGATATACACAGTGTGTCAGTGAGTGTGTTAATATTAATCTGTGTTCTCTGTCAGTGTGTTAATATTACTGAGGACAGTGGGGGTGTTTTACACTTCACAGGGTGTATCTGACTGTGGGTCATGATATACACAGTGTGTCAGTGAGTGTGTTAATATTAATCTGTGTACTCTGTCAGTGTGTTAATATTACTGAGGACAGTGGGGGTGTTTTACACTTCACAGGGTGTATCTGACTGTGGGTCATGATGTACACAGTGTGTCAGTGAGTGTGTTAATATTAATCTGTGTTCTCTGTCAGTGTGTTAATATTACTGAGGACAGTGGGGGTGTTTTACACTTCACAGGGTGTATCTGACTGTGGGTCATGATATACACAGTGTGTCAGTGAGTGTGTTAATATTAATCTGTGTTCTCTGTCAGTGTGTTAATATTACTGAGGGCAGTGGGGGTGTTTTACACTTCACAGGGTGTATCTGACTGTGGGTCATGATGTACACAGTGTGTCAGTGAGTGTGTTAATATTAATCTGTGTTCTCTGTCAGTGTGTTAATATTCCTGAGGACAGTGGGGTGTTTTACACTTCACATGGTGTATCTGACTGTGAGTCATGATATACACAGTGTGTCAGTGAGAGTGTTAATATTAATCTGTGTACTCTGTCAGTGTGTTAATATTACTGAGGACAGTGGGGGTGTTTTACACTTCACAGGGTGTATCTGACTGTGGGTCATGATATACACAGTGTGTCAGTGAGTGTGTTAATATTAATCTGTGTTCTCTGTCAGTGTGTTAATATTACTGAGGACAGTGGGAATGTTTTACACTTCACAGGGTGTATCTGACTGTGGGTCATGATATACACAGTGTGTCAGTGAGTGTGTTAATATTAATCTGTGTTCTCTGTCAGTGTGTTAATATTACTGAGGACAGTGGGAATGTTTTACACTTCACAGGGTGTATCTGACTGTGGGTCATGATATACACAGTGTGTCAGTGAGTGTGTTAATATTAATCTGTGTTCTCTGTCAGTGTGTTAATATTCCTGAGGACAGAGGGGGTGTTTTACACTTCACAGGGTTTATCTGACTGTGGGTCATGATATACACAGTGTGTCAGTGAGTGTGTTAATATTAATCTGTGTTCTCTGTCAGTGTGTTAATATACCTGAGGACAGTGGGGGTGTTTTACACTTCACAGGGTGCATCTGACTGTGGGTCATGATATACACAGTGTGTCAGTGTGTGTGTTAATATTAATCTGTGTTCTCTGTCAGTGTGTTAATATTCCTGAGGACAGTGGGGGTGTTTTACACTTCACAGGGTTTATCTGACTGTGGGTCATGATATACACAGTGTGTCAGTGAATGTGTTAATATTAATCTGTGTTCTCTGTCAGTGTGTTAATATTACTGAGGACAGTGGGGTGTTTTACACTTCACAGGGTGTATCTGGCTGTGGGTCATGATATACACAGTGTGTCAGTGAGTGTGTTAATATTAATCTGTGTTCTCTGTCAGTGTGTTAATATTCCTGAGGACAGTGGGGGTGTTTTACACTTCACAGGGTTTATCTGACTGTGGGTCATGATGTACACAGTGTGTCAGTGAGTGTGTTAATATTAATCTGTGTTCTCTGTCAGTGTGTTAATATTACTGAGGACAGTGGGGGTGTTTTACACTTCACAGGGTGTATCTGACTGTGAGTCATGATATACACAGTGTGTCAGTGAGTGTGTTAATATTAATCTGTGTTCTCTGTCAGTGTGCTAATATTCCTGATGACAGTGGGGATGTTTTACACTTCACAGGGTGTATCTGACTGTGGGTCATGATGTACACAGTGTGTCAGTGAGTGTGTTATTATTAATCTGTGTTCTCTGTCAGTGTGTTAATATTACTGAGGACAGTGGGGGTGTTTTACACTTCACAGGGTGTATCTGACTGTGGGTCATGATGTACACAGTGTGTCAGTGAGTGTGTTATTATTAATCTGTGTTCTCTGTCAGTGTGTTAATATTACTGAGGACAGTGGGGGTGTTTTACACTTCACAGGGTTTATCTGACTGTGGGTCATGATATACACAGTGTGTCAGTGAGTGTGTTAATATTAATCTGTGTTCTCTGTCAGTGTGTTAATATTACTGAGGACAGTGGGGGTGTTTTACACTTCACAGGGTGTATCTGGCTGTGGGTCATGATATACACAGTGTGTCAGTGAGTGTGTTAATATTAATCTGTGTTCTCTGTCAGTGTACTAATATTCCTGATGACAGTGGGGATGTTTTACACTTCACAGGGTTTATCTGACTCTGGGTCATGATATACACAGTGTGTCAGTGAGTGTGTTAATATTAATCTGTGTTCTCTGTCAGTGTGTTAATATTGCTAAGGACGGTGGGGGTGTTTTACACTTCACAGGGTGTATCTGACTGTGGGTCATGATATACACAGTGTGTCAGTGAGTGTGTTAATATTAATCTGTGTTCTCTGTCAGTGTGTTAATATTCCTGAGGACAGTGGGGGTGTTTTACACTTCACAGGGTGTATCTGACTGTGGGTCATGATGTACACAGTGTGTCAGTGAGTGTGTTAATATTAATCTGTGTTCTCTGTCAGTGTGTTAATATTCCTGAGGACAGTGGGGGTGTTTTACACTTCACTGGGTGTATCTGACTGTGGGTCATGATGTACACAGTGTGTCAGTGAGTGTGTTAATATTAATCTGTGTTCTCTGTCAGTGTGTTAATATTACTGAGGACAGTGGGGATGTTTTACAATTCACAGGGTGTATCTGACTCTGGTTCATGATGTACACAGTGTGTCAGTGAATGTGTTAATATTAATCTGTGTTCTCTGTCAGTGTGTTAATATTACTGAGGACAGTGGGGGTGTTTTACACTTCACCGGGTGAATCTGACTGTGGGTCATGATATACACAGTGTGTCAGTGAGTGTGTTAATATTAATCTGTGTTCTCTGTCAGTGTGTTAATATTCCTGAGGACAGTGGGGGTGTTTTACACTTCACCGGGTGTATCTGACTGTGGGTCATGATATACACAGTGTGTCAGTGAGTGTGTTAATATTAATCTGTGTTCTCTGTCAGTGTGTTAATATTACTGAGGACAGTGGGAATGTTTTACACTTCACAGGGTGTATCTGACTGTGGGTCATGATATACACAGTGTGTCAGTGAGTGTGTTAATATTAATCTGTGTTCTCTGTCAGTGTGTTAATATTCCTGAGGACAGTGGGGATGTTTTACACTTCACCGGGTGTATCTGACTGTGGGTCATGATATACACAGTGTCAGTGAGTGTGTTAATATTAATCTGTGTTCTCTGTCAGTGTGTTAATATTACTGAGGACAGTGGGGGTGTTTTACACTTCACAGGGTTTATCTGACTGTGAGTCATGATATACACAGTGTGTCAGTGAGTGTGTTAATATTAATCTGTGTACTCTGTCAGTGTGTTAATATTACTGAGGACAGTGGGGGTGTTTTACACTTCACAGGGTGTATCTGACTGTGGGTCATGATGTCCACAGTGTGTCAGTGAGTGTGTTAATATTAATCTGTGTTCTCTGTCAGTGTGTTAATATTACTGAGGACAGTGGGGATGTTTTACACTTCACAGGGTGTATCTGACTGTGGGTCATGATATACACAGTGTGTCAGTGAGTGTGTTAATATTAATCTGTGTTCTCTGTCAGTGTGTTAATATTCCTGAGGACAGTGGGGGTGTTTTACACTTCACCGGGTGTATCTGACTGTGGGTCATGATATAAACAGTGTGTCAGTGAGTGTGTTAATATTAATCTGTGTTCTCTGTCAGTGTGTTAATATTCCTGAGGACAGTGGGGGTGTTTTACACTTCACAGGGTTTATCTGACTGTGAGTCATGATATACACAGTGTGTCAGTGAGTGTGTTAATATTAATCTGTGTTCTCTGTCAGTGTGTTAATATTCCTGAGGACAGTGGGGATGTTTTACACTTCACAGGGTGTATCTGACAGTGGGTCATGATATACACAATGTGTCAGTGAGTGTGTTAATATTAATCTGTGTTCTCTGTCAGTATGTTAATATTCCTGAGGACAGTGGGGATGTTTTACACTTCACAGGGTGTATCTGACTGTGGGTCATGATATACACAGTGTGTCAGTGGGTGTGTTAATATTAATCTGTGTTCTCTGTCAGTGTGTTAATATTACTGAGGACAGTGGGGGTGTTTTACACTTCACAGGGTGTATCTGACTGTGAGTCATGATGTACACAGTGTGTCAGTGAGTGTGTCAATATTAATCTGTGTTCTCTGTCAGTGTGTTAATATTCCTGAGTACAGTGGGGGTGTTTTACACTTCACAGGGTGTATCTGACTGTGGGTCATGATGTACACAGTGTGTCAGTGAGTGTGTTAATATTAATCTGTGTTCTCTGTCAGTCTGTTAATATTCCTGAGGACAGTGGGGGTGTTTTACACTTCACAGGGTTTATCTGACTGTGGGTCATGATATGCACAGTGTGTCAGTGAGTGTGTTAATATTAATCTGTGTTCTCTGTCAGTGTGTTAATATTCCTGAGGACAGTGGGGGTGTTTTACACTTCACAGGGTGTATCTGACTGTGGGTCATGATATACACAGTGTGTCAGTGAGTGTGTTAATATTAATCTGTGTTCTCTGTCAGTGTATTAATATTACTGAGGACAGTGGGGGTGTTTTACACTTCACAGGGTGTATCTGACTGTGGGTCATGATATACACAGTGTGTCAGTGAGTGTGTTAATATTAATCTGTGTTCTCTGTCAGTGTGTTAATATTACTGAGGACAGTGGGGGTGTTTTACACTTCACAGGGTGTATCTGACTGTGGGTCATGATATACACAGTGTGTCAGTGAGTGTGTTAATATTAATCTGTGTTCTCTGTCAGTGTGTTAATATTACTGAGGACAGTGGGGGTGTTTTACACTTCACAGGGTGTATCTGACTGTGGGTATGATATACACAGTGTGTCAGTGAGTGTGTTAATATTAATCTGTGTTCTCTGTCAGTGTGTTAATATTCCTGAGGACAGTGGGGGTGTTTTACACTTCACAGGGTGTATCTGACTGTGGGTCATGATATACACAGTGTGTCAGTGAGTGTGTTAATATTAATCTGTGTTCTCTGTCAGTGTGTTAATATTACTGAGGACAGTGGGGGTGTTTTACACTTCACAGGGTGTATCTGACTGTGGGTCATGACGTACACAGTGTGTCAGTGAGTGTGTTAATATTAATCTGTGTTCTCTGTCAGTGTGTTAATATTGCGGAGGACAGTGGGGGTGTTTTACACTTCACAGGGTGTATCTGACTGTGGGTCATGATATACACAGTGTGTCAGTGAGTGTGTTAATATTAATCTGTGTTCTCTGTCAGTGTGTTAATATTACTGAGGACAGTGGGGGTGTTTTACACTTCACAGGGTGTATCTGTCTGTGGGTCATGATGTACACAGTGTGTCAGTGAGTGTGTTAATATTAATCTGTGTTCTCTGTCAGTGTGTTAATATTACTGAGGACAGTGGGGGTGTTTTACACTTCACAGGGTTTATCTGACTGTGGGTCATGATATACACAGTGTGTCAGTGAGTGTGTTAATATTTATCTGTGTTCTCTGTCAGTGTGTTAATATTGCTGAGGACAGTGGGAATGTTTTACACTTCACAGGGTGTATCTGACTGTGGGTCATGATATACACAGTGTGTCAGTGAGTGTGTTAATATTAATCTGTGTTCTCTGTCAGTGTGTTAATATTACTGAGGACAGTGGGGTGTTTAACACTTCACAGGGTGTATCTGACTGTGGGTCATGATATACACAGTGTGTCAGTGAGTGTGTTAATATTAATCTGTGTTCTCTGTCAGTGTGTTAATATTCCTGAGGACAGTGGGGGTGTTTTACACTTCACGGGGTGTATCTGACTGTGGGTCATGATGTACACAGTGTGTCAGTGAGTGTGTTAATATTAATCTGTGTTCTCTGTCAGTGTGTTAATATTCCTGAGGACAGTGGGGGTGTTTTACACTTCACGGGATGTATCTGACTGTGGGTCATGATGTACACAGTGTGTCAGTGAGTGTGTTAATATTAATCTGTGTTCTCTGTCAGTGTGTTAATATTACTGAGGACAGTGGGGGTGTTTTACACTTCACAGGGTGTATCTGTCTGTGGGTCATGATGTACACAGTGTGTCAGTGAGTGTGTTAATATTAATCTGTGTTCTCTGTCAGTGTGTTAATATTACTGAGGACAGTGGGGGTGTTTTACACTTCACAGGGTTTATCTGACTGTGGGTCATGATATACACAGTGTGTCAGTGAGTGTGTTAATATTTATCTGTGTTCTCTGTCAGTGTGTTAATATTGCTGAGGACAGTGGGAATGTTTTACACTTCACAGGGTGTATCTGACTGTGGGTCATGATATACACAGTGTGTCAGTGAGTGTGTTAATATTAATCTGTGTTCTCTGTCAGTGTGTTAATATTACTGAGGACAGTGGGGTGTTTAACACTTCACAGGGTGTATCTGACTGTGGGTCATGATGTACACAGTGTGTCAGTGAGTGTGTTAATATTAATCTGTGTTCTCTGTCAGTGTGTTAATATTCCTGAGGACAGTGGGGGTGTTTTACACTTCACGGGATGTATCTGACTGTGGGTCATGATGTACACAGTGTGTCAGTGAGTGTGTTAATATTAATCTGTGTTCTCTGTCAGTGTGTTAATATTACTGAGGACAGTGGGGGTGTTTTACACTTCACAGGGTTTATCTGACTGTGGGTCATGATGTACACAGTGTGTCAGTGAGTGTGTTAATATTAATCTGTGTTCTCTGTCAGTGTGTTAATATTACTGAGGACAGTGGGGGTGTTTTACACTTCACAGGGTGTATCTGACTGTGGGTCATGATATACACAGTGTGTCAGTGAGTGTGTTAATATTAATCTGTGTTCTCTGTCAGTGTGCTAATATTCCTGATGACAGTGGGGATGTTTTACACTTCACAGGGTGTATCTGACTGTGGGTCATGATGTACACAGTGTGTCAGTGACTGTGTTATTATTAATCTGTGTTCTCTGTCAGTGTGTTAATATTACTGAGGACAGTGGGGGTGTTTTACACTTCACAGGGTGTATCTGGCTGTGGGTCATGATATACACAGTGTGTCAGTGAGTGTGTTAATATTAATCTGTGTTCTCTGTCAGTGTGCTAATATTCCTGATGACAGTGGGGGTGTTTTACACTTCACAGGGTGTATCTGACTGTGGGTCATGATATACACAGTGTGTCAGTGAGTGTGTTAATATTAATCTGTGTTCTCTGTCAGTGTGTTAATATTACTGAGGACAGTGGGGATGTTTTACACTTCACAGGGTGTATCTGACTGTGGGTCATGATATACACAGTGTGTCAGTGAGTGTGTTAATATTAATCTGTGTTCTCTGTCAGTGTGTTAATATTCCTGAGGACAGTGGGGGTGTTTTACACTTCACAGGGTGTATCTGACTGTGGGTCATAATGTACACAGTGTGTCAGTGAGTGTGTTAATATTAATCTGTGTTCTCTGTCAGTGTGTTAATATTACTGAGGACAGTGGGAATGTTTTACACTTCACAGGGTTTATCTGACTGTGGGTCATGATATACACAGTGTGTCAGTGAGTGTGTTAATATTAATCTGTGTTCTCTGTCAGTGTGCTAATATTCCTGATGACAGTGGGGATGTTTTACACTTCACAGGGTGTATCTGACTGTGGGTCATGATGTACACAGTGTGTCAGTGACTGTGTTATTATTAATCTGTGTTCTCTGTCAGTGTGTTAATATTACTGAGGACAGTGGGGGTGTTTTACACTTCACAGGGTGTATCTGGCTGTGGGTCATGATATACACAGTGTGTCAGTGAGTGTGTTAATATTAATCTGTGTTCTCTGTCAGTGTGCTAATATTCCTGATGACAGTGGGGGTGTTTTACACTTCACAGGGTGTATCTGACTGTGGGTCATGATATACACAGTGTGTCAGTGAGTGTGTTAATATTAATCTGTGTTCTCTGTCAGTGTGTTAATATTACTGAGGACAGTGGGGATGTTTTACACTTCACAGGGTGTATCTGACTGTGGGTCATGATATACACAGTGTGTCAGTGAGTGTGTTAATATTAATCTGTGTTCTCTGTCAGTGTGTTAATATTCCTGAGGACAGTGGGGGTGTTTTACACTTCACAGGGTGTATCTGACTGTGGGTCATAATGTACACAGTGTGTCAGTGAGTGTGTTAATATTAATCTGTGTTCTCTGTCAGTGTGTTAATATTACTGAGGACAGTGGGAATGTTTTACACTTCACAGGGTTTATCTGACTGTGGGTCATGATATACACAGTGTGTCAGTGAGTGTGTTAATATTAATCTGTGTACTCTGTCAGTGTGTTAATATTACTGAGGACAGTGGGGATGTTTTACACTTCACAGGGTGTATCTGACTGTGGGTCATGATGTACACAGTGTGTCAGTGACTGTGTTATTATTAATCTGTGTTCTCTGTCAGTGTGTTAATATTACTGAGGACAGTGGGGGTGTTTTACACTTCACAGGGTGTATCTGGCTGTGGGTCATGATATACACAGTGTGTCAGTGAGTGTGTTAATATTAATCTGTGTTCTCTGTCAGTGTGCTAATATTCCTGATGACAGTGGGGGTGTTTTACACTTCACAGGGTGTATCTGACTGTGGGTCATGATATACACAGTGTGTCAGTGAGTGTGTTAATATTAATCTGTGTTCTCTGTCAGTGTGTTAATATTACTGAGGACAGTGGGGATGTTTTACACTTCACAGGGTGTATCTGACTGTGGGTCATGATATACACAGTGTGTCAGTGAGTGTGTTAATATTAATCTGTGTTCTCTGTCAGTGTGTTAATATTCCTGAGGACAGTGGGGGTGTTTTACACTTCACAGGGTGTATCTGACTGTGGGTCATGATGTACACTGTGCGTCAGTGAGTGTGTTAATATTAATCTGTGTTCTCTGTCAGTGTGTTAATATTCCTGAGGACAGTGGGGGTGTTTTACACTTCACAGGGTGTATCTGACTGTGGGTCATGATATACACAGTGTGTCAGTGAGTGTGTTAATATTAATCTGTGTTCTCTGTCAGTGTGTTAATATTACTGAGGACAGTGGGGGTGTTTTACACTTCACAGGGTTTATCTGACTGTGAGTCATGATATACACAGTGTGTCAGTGAGTGTGTTAATATTAATCTGTGTTCTCTGTCAGTGTGTTAATATTCCTGAGGACAGTGGGGATGTTTTACACTTCACAGGGTGTATCTGACAGTGGGTCATGATATACACAGTGTGTCAGTGAGTGTGTTAATATTAATCTGTGTTCTCTGTCAGTGTGTTAATATTCCTGAGGACAGTGGGGATGTTTTACACTTCACAGGGTGTATCTGACTGTGGGTCATGATATACACAGTGTGTCAGTGGGTGTGTTATTATTAATCTGTGTTCTCTGTCAGTGTTTTAATATTACTGAGGACAGTGGGGGTGTTTTACACTTCACAGGGTGTATCTGACTGTGAGTCATGATGTACACAGTGTGTCAGTGAGTGTGTTAATATTAATCTGTGTTCTCTGTCAGTGTGTTAATATTCCTGAGGACTGAGGGGGTGTTTTACACTTCACAGGGTGTATCTGACTGTGGGTCATGATGTACACAGTGTGTCAGTGAGTGTGTTAATATTAATCTGTGTTCTCTGTCAGTGTGTTAATATTCCTGAGGACAGTGGGGGTGTTTTACACTTCACAGGGTGTATCTGACTGTGGGTCATGATATACACAGTGTGTCAGTGAGTGTGTTAATATTAATCTGTGTTCTCTGTCAGTGTGTTAATATTACTGAGGACAGTGGGGGTGTTTTACACTTCACAGGGTTTATCTGACTGTGAGTCATGATATACACAGTGTGTCAGTGAGTGTGTTAATATTAATCTGTGTTCTCTGTCAGTGTGTTAATATTCCTGAGGACAGAGGGGGTGTTTTACACTTCACAGGGTGTATCTGACTGTGGGTCATGATGTACACAGTGTGTCAGTGAGTGTGTTAATATTAATCTGTGTTCTCTGTCAGTGTGTTAATATTCCTGAGGACAGTGGGGGTGTTTTACACTTCACAGGGTGTATCTGACTGTGGGTCATGATATACACAGTGTGTCAGTGAGTGTGTTAATATTAATCTGTGTTCTCTGTCAGTGTGTTAATATTCCTGAGGACAGTGGGGGTGTTTTACACTTCACAGGGTGTATCTGACTGTGGGTCATGATATACACAGTGTGTCAGTGAGGGTGTTAATATTAATCTGTGTTCTCTGTCAGTGTGCTAATATTCCTGATGACAGTGGGGATGTTTTACACTTCACAGGGTGTATCTGACTGTGGGTCATGATGTACACAGTGTGTCAGTGAGTGTGTTATTATTAATCTGTGTTCTCTGTCAGTGTGTTAATATTACTGAGGACAGTGGGGGTGTTTTACACTTCACAGGGTGTATCTGGCTGTGGGTCATGATATACACAGTGTGTCAGTGAGTGTGTTAATATTAATCTGTGTTCTCTGTCAGTGTGCTAATATTCCTGATGACAGTGGGGGTGTTTTACACTTCACAGGGTGTATCTGACTGTGGGTCATGATATACACAGTGTGTCAGTGAGTGTGTTAATATTAATCTGTGTTCTCTGTCAGTGTGTTAATATTACTGAGGACAGTGGGGATGTTTTACACTTCACAGGGTGTATCTGACTATGGGTCATGATATACACAGTGTGTCAGTGAGTGTGTTAATATTAATCTGTGTTCTCTGTCAGTGTGTTAATATTCCTGAGGACAGTGGGGGTGTTTTACACTTCACAGGGTGTATCTGACTGTGGGTCATGATGTACACTGTGTGTCAGTGAGTGTGTTAATATTAATCTGTCTTCTCTGTCAGTGTGTTAATATTCCTGAGGACAGTGGGGGTGTTTTACACTTCACAGGGTGTATCTGACTGTGGGTCATGATGTACACAGTGTGTCAGTGAGCGTGTTAATATTAATCTGTGTTCTCTCTCAGTGTGTTAATATTACTGTGGACAGTGGGGGTGTTTTACACTTCACCGGGTGTATCTGACTGTGGGTCATGATGTACACAGTGTGTCAGTGAGTGTGTTAATATTAATCTGTGTTCTCTGTCAGTGTGTTAATATTACTGAGGACAGTGGGGGTGTTTTACACTTCACAGGGTTTATCTGACTGTGAGTCATGATATACACAGTGTGTCAGTGAGTGTGTTAATATTAATCTGTGTTCTCTGTCAGTGTGTTAATATTCCTGAGGACAGTGGGGATGTTTTACACTTCACAGGGTGTATCTGACAGTGGGTCATGATATACACAGTGTGTCAGTGAGAGTGTTAATGTTAATCTGTGTTCTCTGTCAGTGTGTTAATATTCCTGAGGACAGTGGGGATGTTTTACACTTCACAGGGTGTATCTGACTGTGGGTCATGATATACACAGTGTGTCAGTGGGTGTGTTAATATTAATCTGTGTTCTCTGTCAGTGTGTTAATATTACTGAGGACAGTGGGGGTGTTTTACACTTCACAGGGTGTATCTGACTGTGGGTCATGATGTACACAGTGTGTCAGTGAGTGTGTTAATATTAATCTGTGTTCTCTGTCAGTGTGTTAATATTCCTGAGGACAGTGGGGGTGTTTTACACTTCACAGGGTGTATCTGACTGTGGGTCATGATATACACAGTGTGTCAGTGAGTGTGTTAATATTAATCTGTGTTCTCTGTCAGTGTGTTAATATTCCTGAGGACAGTGGGGGTGTTTTACACTTCACAGGGTGTATCTGACTGTGGGTCATGATATACACAGTGTGTCAGTGAGTGTGTTAATATTAATCTGTGTTCTCTGTCAGTGTGCTAATATTCCTGATGACATTGGGGGTGTTTTACACTTCACAGGGTGCATCTGACTGTGGGTCATGATATACACAGTGTGTCAGTGAGTGTGTTAATATTAATCTGTGTTCTCTGTCAGTGTGTTAATATTACTGAGGACAGTGGGGGTGTTTTACACTTCACAGGGTGTATCTGACTGTGGGTCATGATATACATAGTATGTCAGTGAGTGTGTTAATATTAATCTGTGTTCTCTGTCAGTGTGTTAATATTCCTGAGGACTGTGGGGGTGTTTTGCACTTCACAGGGTGTATCTGACTGTGGGTCATGATGTACACAGTGTGTCAGTGAGTGTGTTAATATTAATCTGTGTTCTCTGTCAGTGTGTTAATATTGCTGAGGACAGTGGGGGTGTTTTACACTTCACAGGGTGTATCTGACTGTGGGTCATGATGTACACAGTGTGTCAGTGAGTGTGTTAATATTAATCTGTGTTCTCTGTCAGTGTGTTAATATTCCTGAGGACAGTGGGGGTGTTTTACACTTCACAGGGTGTATCTGACTGTGGGTCATGATATAAACAGTGTGTCAGTGAGTGTGTTAATATTAATCTGTGTTCTCTGTCAGTGTGTTAATATTACTGAGGACAGTGGGGGTGTTTTACACTTCACAGGGTGTATCTGACTGTGGGTCATGATGTACACAGTGTGTCAGTGAGTGTGTTAATATTAATCTGTGTACTCTGTCAGTGTGTTAATATTACTGAGGACAGTGGGGGTGTTATACACTTCACAGGGTGTATCTGACTGTGGGTCATGATGTACACAGTGTGTCAGTGAGTGTGTTAATATTAATCTGTGTACTCTGTCAGTGTGTTAATATTACTGAGGACAGTGGGGGTGTTTTACACTTCTTGGTGTTTATCTGACTGTGGGTCATGATATACACAGTGTGTCAGTGAGTGTGTTAATATTAATCTGTGTTCTCTGTCAGTGTGTTAATATTGCTGAGGACAGCGGGGGTGTTTTACACTTCACAGGGTGTATCTGACTGCGGCTCATGATGTAAACAGTGTGTCAGTGAGTGTGTTAATATTAATCTGTGTTCTCTGTCAGTGTGTTAATATTGCTGAGGACAGCGGGGGTGTTTTACACTTCACAGGGTGTATCTGACTGTGAGTCATGATATACACAGTGTGTCAGTGAGTGTGTTAATATTAATCTGTGTTCTCTGTCAGTGTGTTAATATTCCTGAGGACAGTTGGGGTGTTTTACACTTCACAGGGTGTATCTGACTGTGGGTCATGATATAAACAGTGTGTCAGTGAGTGTGTTAATATTAATCTGTGTTCTCTGTCAGTGTGTTAATATTACTGAGGACAGTGGGGGTGTTTTACACTTCACAGGGTTTATCTGACTGTGGGTCATGATATACACAGTGTGTCAGTGAGTGTGTTAATTTTAATCTGTGTTCTCTGTCAGTGTGTTAATATTGCTGAGGACAGCGGGGGTGTTTTACCCTTCACAGGGTGTATCTGACTGCGGGTCATGATGTACACAGTGTGTCAGTGAGTGTGTTAATATTAATCTGTGTTCTCTGTCAGTGTGTTAATTTTGCTGAGGACAGCGGGGGTGTTTTACACTTCACAGGGTGTATCTGACTGTGAGTCATGATATACACAGTGTGTCAGTGAGTGTGTTAATATTAATCTGTGTTCTCTGTCAGTGTGTTAATATTACTGAAGACAGTGGGGATGTTTTACACTTCACAGGGTTTATCTGACTGTGGGTCATGATGTACACAGTGTGTCAGTGATTGTGTTAATATTAATCTGTGTTCTCTGTCAGTGTGTTAATATTCCTGAGGACTGTGGGGGTGTTTTACACTGCACAGGGTGTATCTGACTGTGGGTCATGATATACACAGTGTGTCAGTGAGTGTGTTAATATTAATCTGTGTTCTCTGTCAGTGTGTTAATATTACTGAGGACAGTGGGGGTGTTTTACACTTCACAGGGTGTATCTGACTGTGGGTCATGATATACACAGTGTGTCAGTGAGTGTGTTAATATTAATCTGTGTTCTCTGTCAGTGTGTTAATATTCCTGAGGACAGTGGGGGTGTTTTACACTTCACAGGGTGTATCTGACTGTGGGTCATGATATACACAGTGTGTCAGTGAGTGTGTTAATATTAATCTGTGTTCTCTGTCAGTGTGTTAATATTGCTGAGGACAGTGGGGGTGTTTTACACTTCACAGGGTGTATCTGACTGTGGGTCATGATATACACAGTGTGTCAGTGAGTGTGTTAATATTAATCTGTGTTCTCTGTCAGTGTGTTAATATTCCTGAGGACAGTGGGGGTGTTTTACACTTCACAGGGTGTATCTGACTCTGGGTCATGATATACACAGTGTGTCAGTGAGTGTGTTAATATTAATCTGTATTCTCTGTCAGTGTGTTAATATTCCTGAGGACAGTGGGGGTGTTTTACACTTCACAGGGTGTATCTGACTGTGGGTCATGATATACACAGTGTGTCAGTGAGTGTGTTAATATTAATCTGTGTTCTCTGTCAGTGTGTTAATATTGCTGAGGACAGTGGGGGTGTTTTACACTTCACAGGGTGTATCTGACTGTGGGTCATGATATACACAGTGTGGCAGTGATTGTGTTAATATTAATCTGTGTTCTATGTCAGTGTGTTAATATTACTGAGAACAGTGGAGGTGTTTTACACTTCACAGGGTGTATCTGACTGTGGGTCATGATATACACAGTGTGTCAGTGAGTGTGTTAATATTAATCTGTGTACTCTGTCAGTGTGTTAATATTGCTGAGGACATTGGGGGTGTTTTACACTTCACAGGGTGTATCTGACTGTGGGTCATGATGTCCACAGTTTGTCAGTGAGTGTGTTAATATTAATCTGTGTTCTCTGTCAGTGTGTTAATATTCCTGAGGACAGTGGGGGTGTTTTACACTTCACAGGGTTTATCTGACTGTTGGTCATGATGTACACAGTGTGTCAGTGAGTGTGTTAATATTACTCTGCGTACTCTGTCAGTGTGTTAATATTGCTGAGGACATTGGGGGTGTTTTACACTTCACAGAGTGTATCTGACTGTGGGTCATGATATACACAGTGTGTAGGTGAGTGTGTTAATATTAATCTGTGTTCTCTGTCAGTGTGTTAATATTCCTGAGGACAGTGGGGATGTTTTACACTTCACAGGGTGTATCTGACTGTGGGTCATGATATACACAGTGTGTCAGTGAGTGTGTTAATATTAATCTGTGTTCTCTGTCAGTGTGTTAATATTCCTGAGGACAGTGGGGGTCTTTTACACTTCACAGTGTGTATCTGACTGTGGGTCATGATGTACACAGTTTGTCAGTGAGTGTGTTAATATTAATCTGTGTTCTCTGTCAGTGTGTTAATATTACTGAGGACAGTGGGGGTGTTTTACACTTCACAGGGTGTATCTGACTGTGGGTCATGATGTTCACATTCTGTCAGAGAGTGTGTTAATATTAATCTGTGTTCTCTGTCAGTGTGTTAATATTACTGAGGACAGTGGGGGTGTTTTACACTTCACAGGGTGTATCTGACTGAGAGTCATGATATACACAGTGTGTCAGTGAGTGTGTTAATATTAATCTGTGATCTCTGTCAATGTGTTAATATTACTGAGGACAGTGGGGGTGTTTTACACTTCACAGGGTTTATCTGACTGTGGGTCATGATATACACAGTGTGTCAGTGATTGTGTTAATATTAATCTGTGTTCTCTGTCAGGTGTTAATATTCCTGAGGACAGTGGGGGTGTTTTACACTTCACAGGGTGTATCTGACTGTGGGTCATGATATACACAGTGTGTCAGTGAGTGTGTTAATATTAATCTGTGTTCTCTGTCAGTGTGTTAATATTCCTGAGGACAGTGGGGGTGTTTTACACTTCACAGGGTGTATCTGACTGTGGGTCATGATGTACACAGTGTGTCAGTGAGTGTGTTAATATTAATCTGTGTTCTCTGTCAGGTGTTAATATTGCTGAGGACAGTGGGGGTGTTTTACACTTCACAGGGTGTATCTGACTGTGGGTCATGATATACACAGTGTGTCAGTGAGTGTGTTAATATTAATCTCTGTTCTCTGTCAGTGTGTTAATATTCCTGAGGACAGTGGGGGTGTTTTACACTTCACAGGGTGTATCTGACTGTGGTTCATGATGTACACAGTGTGTCAGTGAGTGTGTTAATATTAATCTGTGTTCTCTGTCAGTGTGTTAATATTACTGAGGACAGTGGGGGTGTTTTACACTTCACCGGGTGTATCTGACTCTGGGTCATGATGTACACAGTGTGTCAGTGAGTGTGTTAATATTAATCTGTGTTCTCTGACAGTGTGTTAATATTCCTGAGGACAGTGGGGATGTTTTACACTTCACAGGGTGTATCTGACTGTGGGTCATGATGTACACAGTGTGTCAGTGAGTGTGTTAATATTAATCTGTGTTCTCTGTCAGTGTGTTAATATTCCTGAGGACAGTGGGGGTGTTTTACACTTCACAGGGTGTATCTGACTGTGGGTCATGATATACACTGTGTGTCAGTGAGTGTGTTAATATTAATCTGTGTTCTCTGTCAGTGTGTTAATATTCCTGAGGACAGTGGGGATGTTTTGCACTTCACAGGGTGTATCTGACTGTGGGTCATGATGTACACAGTGTGTCAGTGAGTGTGTTAATATTAATCTGTGTTCTCTGTCAGTGTGTTAATATTCCTGAGGACAGTGGGGGTGTTTTACACTTCACAGGGTGTATCTGACTGTGGGTCATGATATACATAGTGTGTCAGTGAGTGTGTTAATATTAATCTGTGTTCTCTGTCAGTGTGTTAATATTCCTGAGGACTGTGGGGGTGTTTTACACTTCACATGGTGTATCTAACTGTGGGTCATGATGTACACAGTGTGTCAGTGAGTGTGTTAATATTAATCTGTGTTCTCTGTCAGTGTGTTAATATTGCTGAGGACAGTGGGGGTGTTTTTCACTTCACAGGGTGTATCTGACTGTGGGTCATGATATACACAGTGTGTCAGTGAGTGTGTTAATATTAATCTGTGTTCTCTGTCAGTGTGTTAATATTCCTGAGGACAGTGGGGGTGTTTTACACTTCACAGGGTGTATCTGACTGTGGGTCATGATGTACACAGTGTGTCAGTGAGTGTGTTAATATTAATCTGTGTACTCTGTCAGTGTGTTAATATTACTGAGGACAGTGGGGGTGTTTTACACTTCACACGGTGTATCTGACTGTGGGTCATGATGTACACAGTGTGTCAGTGAGTGTGTTAATATTAATCTGTGTACTCTATCAGTGTGTTAATATTACTGAGGACAGTGGGGGTGTTTTAAACTTCACAGGGTTTATCTGACTGTGGGTCATGATATACACAGTGTGTCAGTGAGTGTGTTAATTTCAATCTGTGTTCTCTGTCAGTGTGTTAAAATTGCTGAGGACAGCGGGGGTGTTTTACACTTCACAGGGTGTATCTGACTGCGGGTCATGATGTACACAGTGTGTCAGTGAGTGTGTTAATATTAATCTGTGTTCTCTGTCAGTGTGTTAATATTGCTGAGGACAGCGGGGGTGTTTTACACTTCACAGGGTGTATCTGACTGTGAGTCATGATATACACAGTGTGTCAGTGAGTGTGTTAATATTAATCTGTGTTCTCTGTCAGTGTGTTAATATTACTGAGGACAGTGGGGATGTTTTACACTTCACAGGGTTTATCTGACTGTGGGTCATGATGTACACAGTGTGTCAGTGAGTGTGTTAATATTAATCTGTGTTGTCTGTCAATGTGTTAATATTCCTGAGGACTGTGGGGGTGTTTTACACTTCACAGGGTGTATCTGACTGTGGGTCATGATATACACTGTGTGTCAGTGAGTGTGTTAATATTAATCTCTGTTCTCTGACAGTGTGTTAATATTCCTGAGGACAGTGGGGGTGTTTTACACTTCACAGGGTTATTTCTGACTGTGGGTCATGATATACACAGTGTGTCAGTGAGTGTGTTAATATTAATCTGTGTTCTCTGTCAGTGTGTTAATATTCCTGAGGACAGTGGGGGTGTTTTACACTTCACAGGGTGTATCTGACTGTGGGTCATGATATACACAGTGTGTCAGTGAGTGTGTTAATATTAATCTGTGTTCTCTGTCAGTGTGTTAATATTCCTGAGGACAGTGGGGGTGTTTTACACTTCACAGGGTGTATCTGACTGTGGGTCATGATATACACAGTGTGTCAGTGAGTGTGTTAATATTAATCTGTGTTCTCTGTCAGTGTGTTAATATTCCTGAGGACAGTGGGGGTGTTTTACACTTCACAGGGTGTATCTGACTGTGGGTCATGATATACACAGTGTGTCAGTGAGTGTGTTAATATTAATCTGTGTTCTCTGTCAGTGTGTTAATATTCCTGAGGACAGTGGGGGTGTTTTACACTTCACAGGGTGTATCTGACTGTGGGTCATGATGTACACAGTGTGTCAGTGAGTGTGTTAATATTAATCTGTGTTCTCTGTCAGTGTGTTAATATTCCTGAGGACTGTGGGGGTGTTTTACACTTCACAGGGTGTATCTGACTGTGGGTCATGATATACACAGTGTGTCAGTGATTGTGTTAATATTAATCTGTGTACTCTGTCAGTGTGTTAATATTACTGAGGACAGTGGGGGTGTTTTACACTTCACAGGGTGTATCTGACTGTGGGTCATGATATACACAGTGTGTCAGTGAGTGTGTTAATATTAATCTGTGTTCTCTGTCAGTGTGTTAGTATTCCTGAGGACAGTGGCGGTGTTTTACACTTCACAGGGTGTATCTGACTGTGTGTCATGATATACACAGTGTGTCAGTGAGTGTGTTAATATTAATCTGTGTTCTCTGTCAGTGTGTTAATATTCCTGAGGAGAGTGGGGGTGTTTTACACTTCACAGGGTGTATCTGACTGTGGGTCATGATGTACACAGTGTGTCAGTGAGTGTGTTAATATTAATCTGTGTTCTCTGTCAGTGTGTTAATATTACTGAGGACAGTGGGGGTGTTTTACACTTCACAGGGTTTATCTGACTGTTGGTCATGATGTACACAGTGTGTCAGTGAGTTTGTTAATATTGATCTGTGTACTCTGTCAGTGTGTTAATATTGCTGAGGGCATTGGGGGTGTTTTACACTTCACAGGGTGTATCTGACTGTGGGTCATGATGTACACAGTGTGTCAGTGAGTGTGTTAATATTAATCTGTGTTCTCTGTCAGTGTGTTAATATTCCTGAGGACAGTGGGGGTGTTTTACACTTCACAGGGTTTATCTGACTGTTGGTCATGATGTACACAGTGTGTCAGTGAGTGTGTTAATATTACTCTGTGTACTCTGTCAGTGTGTTAATATTGCTGAGGACATTGGTGGTGTTTTACACTTCACAGTGTGTATCTGACTCTGGGTCATGATATACACAGTGTGTCAGTGAGTGTGTTAATATTAATCTGCGTTCTCTGTCAGTGTGTTAATATTCCTGAGGACAGTGGGGGTGTTTTACACTTCACAGGGTGTATCTGACTCTGGGTCATGATATACACAGTGTGTCAGTGAGTGTGTTAATATTAATCTGTGTTCTCTGTCAGTGTGTTAATATTCCTGAGGACAGTGCGGGTGTTTTACACTTCTCAGGGTGTATCTGACTGTGGGTCATGATATACACAGTGTGTCAGTGAGTGTGTTAATATTAATCTGTTTTCTCTGTCAGTGTGTTAATATTACTGAGGACAGTGGGGGTGTTTTACACTTCACAGTGTGTATCTGACTGTGGGTCATGATGTACACAGTTCGTCAGTGAGTGTGTTAATATTAATCTGTGTTCTCTGTCAGTGTGTTAATATTACTGAGGACAGTGGGGGTGTTTTACACTTCACAGGGTTTATCTGACTGTGGGTCATGATGTACACAGTGTGTCAGTGATTGTGTTAATATTAATCTGTGTTCTCTGTCAGGTGTTAATATTCCTGAGGACAGTGGGGGTGTTTTACACTTCACAGGGTGTATCTGACTGTGGGTCATGATATACACAGTGTGTCAGAGAGTGTGTTAATATTAATCTGTGTTCTCTGTCAGTATGTTAATATTCCTGAGGACAGTGGGGGTGTTTTACACTTCACAGGGTGTATCTGACTGTGGGTCATGATGTACACAGTGTGTCAGTGAGTGTGTTAATATTAATCTGTGTTCTCTGTCAGGTGTTAATATTGCTGAGGACAGTGGCGGTGTTTTACACTTCACAGGGTGTATCTGACTGTGGGTCATGATATACACAGTGTGTCAGTGAGTGTGTTAATATTAATCTCTGTTCTCTGTCAGTGTGTTAATATTCCTGAGGACAGTGGGGGTGTTTTACAATTCACAGGGTGTATCTGACTGTGGGTCATGATGTACACAGTGTGTCAGTGAGTGTGTTAATATTAATCTGTGTTCTCTGTCAGTGTGTTAATATTACTGAGGACAGTGGGGGTGTTTTACACTTCACCGGGTGTATCTGACTCTGGGTCATGATGTACACAGTGTGTCAGTGAGTGTGTTAATATTAATCTGTGTTCTCTGTCAGTGTGTTAATATTCCTGAGGACAGTGGGGATGTTTTACACTTCACAGGGTGTATCTGACTGTGGGTCATGATGTACACAGTGTGTCAGTGAGTGTGTTAATATTAATCTGTGTTCTCTGTCAGTGTGTTAATATTCCTGAGGACAGTGGGGGTGCTTTACACTTCACAGGGTGTATCTGACTGTGGGTCATGATATACACTGTGTGTCAGTGAGTGTATTAATATTAATCTGTGTTCTCTGTCAGTGTGTTAATATTCCTGAGGACAGTGGGGATGTTTTACACTTCACAGGGTGTATCTGACTGTGGGTCATGATGTACACAGTGTGTCAGTGAGTGTGTTAATATTAATCTGTGTTCTCTGTCAGTGTGTTAATATTCCTGAGGACAGTGGGGGTGTTTTACACTTCACAGGGTGTATCTGACTGTGGGTCATGATATACATAGTGTGTCAGTGAGTGTGTTAATATTAATCTGTGTTCTCTGTCAGTGTGTTAATATTCCTGAGGACTGTGGGGGTTTTTACACTTCACAGGGTGTATCTAACTGTGGGTCATGATGTACACAGTGTGTCAGTGAGTGTGTTAATATTAATCTGTGTTCTCTGTCAGTGTGTTAATATTGCTGAGGACAGTGGGGGTGTTTTACACTTCACAGGGTGTATCTGACTGTGGGTCATGATATACACAGTGTGTCAGTGAGTGTGTTAATATTAATCTGTGTACTCTGTCAGTGTGTTAATATTACTGAGGATAGCGGGGGTGTTTTACACTTCACAGGGTGTATCTGACTGTGAGTCATGATATACACAGTGTGTCAGTGAGTGTGTTAATATTAATCTGTGTTCTCTGTCAGTGTGTTAATATTACTGAGGACAGTGGGGATGTTTTACACTTCACAGGGTTTATGTGACTGTGGGTCATGATGTACACAGTGTGTCAGTGAGTGTGTTAATATTAATCTGTGTTCTCTGTCAGTGTGTTAATATTCCTGAGGACTGTGGGGGTGTTTTACACTTCACAGGGTGTATCTGACTGTGGGTCATGATATACACAGTGTGTCAGTGAGTGTGTTAATATTAATCTGTGTTCTCTGTCAGTGTGTTAATATTACTGAGGACAGTGGGGGTGTTTTACACTTCACAGGGTGTATCTGACTGTGGGTCATGATATACACAGTGTGTCAGTGCGTGTTTTAATATTAATCTGTGTTCTCTGTCAGTGTGTTAATATTCCTGAGGACAGTGGGGGTGTTTTACACTTCACAGGGTGTATCTGACTGTGGGTCATGATATACACAGTGTGTCAGTGAGTGTGTTAATATTAATCTGTGTTCTCTGTCAGTGTGTTAATATTCCTGAGGACAGTGGGGGTGTTTTACACTTCACATGGTGTATCTGACTGTGGGTCATGATATACACAGTGTGTCAGTGATTGTGTTAATATTAATCTGTGTTCTCTGTCAGTGTGTTAATATTCCTGAGGACAGTGGGGGTGTTTTACACTTCACAGGGTGTATCTGACTCTGGGTCATGATATACACAGTGTGTCAGTGAGTGTGTTAATATTAATCTGTGTTCTCTGTCAGTGTGTTAATATTCCTGAGGACAGTGGGGGTGTTTTACACTTCACAGGGTGTATCTGACTGTGGGTCATGATATACACAGTGTGTCAGTGAGTGTGTTAATATTAATCTGTGTTCTCTGTCAGTGTGTTAATATTGCTGAGGAGAGTGGGGTTGTTTTACACTTCACAGGGTGTATCTGACTGTGGGTCATGATGTACACAGTGTGTCAGTGAGTGTGTTAATATTAATCTGTGTTCTCTGTCAGTGTGTTAATATTACTGAGGACAGTGGGGGTGTTTTACACTTCACAGGGTTTATCTGACTGTTGGTCATGATGTACACAGTGTGTCACTGAGTGTGTTAATATTAATCTGTGTACTCTGTCAGTGTGTTAATATTGCTGAGGACATTGGGGGTGTTTTACACTTCACAGGGTGTATCTGACTGTGGGTCATGATGTACACAGTGTGTCAGTGAGTGTGTTAATATTAATCTGTGTTCTCTGTCAGTGTGTTAATATTCCTGAGGACAGTGGGGGTATTTTACACTTCTCAGGGTGTATCTGACTGTGGGTCATGATATACACAGTGTGTCAGTGAGTGTGTTAATATTAATCTGTTTTCTCTGTCAGTGTGTTAATATTACTGAGGAGAGTGGGGGTGTTTTACACTTCACAGTGTGTATCTGACTGTGGGTCATGATGTACACAGTTTGTCAGTGAGTGTGTTAATATTAATCTGTGTTCTCTGTCAGTGTGTTAATATTACTGAGGACAGTGGGGTTGTTTTACACTTCACAGGGTTTATCTGACTGTGGGTCATGATATACACAGTGTGTCAGTGAGTGTGTTAATATTAATCTGTGTTCTCTGTCAGTGTGTTAATATTCCCGAGGACAGTGGGGGTGTTTTACACTTCACAGGGTGTATCTGACTCTGGGTCATGATATACACAGTGTGTTAGAGAGTGTGTTAATATTAATCTGTGTTCTCTGTCAGTGTGTTAATATTCCTGATGACAGTGGGGGTGTTTTAAACTTCACAGGGTGTATCTGACTGTGGGTCATGATGAACACAGTGTGTCAGTGAGTGTGTTAATATTAATCTGTGTTCTCTGTCAGTGTGTTAATATTCCTGAGGACAGTGGGGGTGTTTGACACTTCACAGGGTGTATCTGACTGTGGGTCATGATATACACACTGTGTCAGTGAGTGTGTTAATATTAATCTGTGTTCTCTCTCAGTGTGTTAATATTCCTGAGGACAGTGGGGATGTTTTACACTTCACAGGGTGTATCTAAATGTGGGTCATGATATACACAGTGAGTCAGTGAGTGTGTGAATAATAATCTGTGTTCTCTGTCAGTGTGTTAATATTACTGAGGACAGTGGGGATGTTTTACACTTCACAGGGTTTATCTGACTGTGGGTCATGATATACACAGTGTGTCAGTGAGTGTGTTAACATTAATCTGTGTTCTCTGTCAGTGTGTTAATATTCCTGAGGACAGTGGGGGTGTTTTACACTTCACAGGGTTTATCTGACTGTTGGTCATGATGTACACAGTGTGTCAGTGAGTGTGTTAATATTACTCTGTGTACTCTGTCAGTGTGTTAATATTGCTGAGGACATTGGGGGTGTTTTACACTGCACAGGGTGTATCTGACTCTGGGTCATGATATGCACAGTGTGTCAGTGAGTGTGTTAATATTAATCTGTGTTCTCTGTCAGTGTGTTAATATTCCTGAGGACAGTGGGGGTGTTTTACACTTCTCAGGGTGTATCTGACTGTGGGTCATGATATACACAGTGTGTCAGTGAGTGTGTTAATATTAATCTGTGTTCTCTGTCAGTGTGTTAATATTACTGAGGACAGTGGGGATGTTTTACACTTCACAGGGTTTATCTGACTGTTGGTCATGATGTACACAGTATGTCAGTGAGTGTGTTAATATTAATCTGTGTACTCTGTCAGTGTGTTAATATTGCTGAGGACATTGGGGGTGTTTTACACTTCACAGGGTGTATCTGACTGTGGGTCATGATGTACACAGTGTGTCAGTGAGTGTGTTTATATTAATCTGTGTTCTCTGTCAGTGTGTTAATATTCCTGAGGACAGTGGGGGTGTTTTACACTTCAAAGGGTTTATCTGACTGTTGGACATGATGTACACAGTGTGTCAGTGAGTGTGTTAATATTACTCTGTGTTCTCTCTCAGTGTGTTAATATTACTGAGGACAGTGGGGGTGTTTTACACTTCACAGCGTTTATCTGACTGTTGGTCATGATGTACACAGTGTGTCAGTGAGTGTGTTAATATTAATCTGTGTACTCTGTCAGTGTGTTAATATTGCTGAGGACATTGGGGGTGTTTTACACTTCACAGGGTGTATCTGACTGTGAGTCATGATGAACACAGTGTGTCAGTGAGTGTGTTAATATTAAACTGTGTTCTCTGTCAGTGTGTTAATATTCCTGAGGACAGTGGCGGTGTTTTACACTTCAAAGGGTTTATCTGACTGTTGGTCATGATGTACACAGTGTGTCAGTGAGTGTGTTAATATTACTCTGTGTACTCTGTCAGTGTGTTAATATTGCTGAGGACATTGGGGGTGTTTTACACTGCACAGGGTGTATCTGACTCTGGGTCATGATATACACAGTGTGTCAGTGAGTGTGTTAATATTAATCTGTGTTCTCTGTCAGTGTGTTAATATTCCTGAGGACAGTGGGGGTGTTTTACACTTCTCAGGGTGTATCTGACTGTGGGTCATGATATACACAGTGTGTCAGTGAGTGTGTTAATATTAATCTGTGTTCTCTGTCAGTGTGTTAATATTACTGAGGACAGTGGGGGTGTTTTACACTTCACAGGGTTTATCTGACTGTTGGTCATGATGTACACAGTATGTCAGTGAGTGTGTTAATATTAAACTGTGTACTCTGTCAGTGTGTTAATATTGCTGAGGACATTGGGCGTGTTTTACACTTCACAGGGTGTATCTGACTGTGGGTCATGATGTACACAGTGTGTCAGTGAGTGTGTTAATATTAATCTGTGTTCTCTGTCAGTGTGTTAATATTCCTGAGGACAGTGGGGGTGTTTTCCACTTCAAAGGGTTTATCTGACTGTTGGTCATGATGTACACAGTGTGTCAGTGAGTGTGTTAATATTACTCTGTGTACTCTGTCAGTGTGTTAATATTGCTGAGGACATTGTGGGTGTTTTACACTGCACAGGGTGTATCTGACTCTGGGTCATGATATACACAGTGTGTCAGTGAGTGTGTTAATATTAATCTGTGTTCTCTGTCAGTGTGTTAATATTCCTGAGGACAGTGGGGGTGTTTTACACTTCTCAGGGTGTATCTGACTGTGGGTCATGATATACACAGTGTGTCAGTGAGTGTGTTAATATTAATCTGTTTTCTCTGTCAATGTGTTAATATTACTGAGGACAGTGGGGGTGTTTTACACTTCACAGTGTGTATCTGACTGTGGGTCATGATGTACACAGTTTGTCAGTGAGTGTGTTAATATTAATCTGTGTTCTCTGTCAGTGTGTTAATATTACTGAGGACAGTGGGGGTGTTTTACACTTCACAGGGTGTATCGGACTGTGGGTCATGATGTACACAGTGTGTCAGTGAGTGTGTTAATATTAATCTGTGTTCTCTGTCAGTGTGTTAATATACCTGAGGACAGTGGGGGTGTTTTACACTTCACAGGGTTTATCTGACTGTGGGTCATGATATACACAGTGTGTCAGTGAGTGTGTTAATATTAATCTGTGTTCTCTGTCAGTGTGTTAATATTCCTGAGGACAGTGGGGGTGTTTTACACTTCACAGGGTGTATCTGACTGTGGGTCATGATATACACACTGTGTCAGTGAGTGTGTTAATATTAATCTGTGTTCTCTGTCAGTGTGTTAATATAACTGAGGACAGTGGGGGTGTTTTACACTTCACAGGGTGTATCTGACTGTGGGTCATGATATACACAGTGTGTCAGTGAGTGTGTTAATATTAATCTGTGTTCTCTGTCAATGTTTTAATTTTCCTGAGGACAGTGGGGTGTTTTACACTTCACAGGGTGTATCTGACTGTGGGTCATGATATACACAGTTTTGTCAGTGAGTGTGTTAATATTAATCTGTGTTCTCAGTCAGTGTGTTAATATTCCTGAGGACAGTGGGGGTGGTATACACTTCACAGGGTGCATCTGACTGTGGGTCATGATATACACAGTGTGTCAGTGAGTGTGTTAATATTAATCTGTGTTCTCTGTCAGTGTGTTAATATTCCTGAGGGCAGTGGCGGTGTTTTACACTTCACAGGGTGTATCTGACTGTGGGTCATGATATACACAGTGTGTCAGTGAGTGTGTTAATATTAATCTGTGTTCTCTGTCAGTGTGTTAATATTGCTGACGAAAGTGGGGATGTTTTACACTTCACAGGGTGTATCTGACTGTGGGTCATGGTATACACAGTGTGTCAGTGAGTGTGTTAATATTAATCTGTGTTCTCAGTCAGTGTGTTAATATTCCTGAGGACAGTGGGGGTGTTTTACACTTCACATGGTGTATCTGACTGTGGGTCATGATGTACACAGTGTGTCAGTGAGTGTGTTAATATTAATCTGTGTTCTCTGTCAGTGTGTTAATATTCCTGAGGACAGTGGGGGTGTTTTACACTTCACAGGGTGTATCTGACTGTGAGTCATGATATACACAGTGTGTCAGTGAGTGTGTTAATATTAATCTGTGTTCTCTGTCAGTGTGTTAATATTACTGAGGACAGTGGGGGTGTTTTACACTTCACAGGGTGTATCTGACTGTGGGTCATGAAAGACACAGTGTGTCAGTGAGTGTGTTAATATTAATCTGTGTTCTCTGTCAGTGTGTTAATATTACTGAGGACAGTGGGGGTGTTTTACACTTCACAGGGTGTATCTGACTGTGGGTCATGATATACACAGTGTGTCAGTGAGTGTGTTAATATTAGTCTGTGTTCTCTGTCAGTGTGTTAATATTACTGAGGACAGTGGGGGTGTTTTACACTTCACAGGGTGTATCTGACTGTGGGTCATGATGTACACAGTGTGTCAGTGAGTGTGTTAATATTAATCTGTGTTCTCTGTCAGTGTGTTAATATTCCTGAGGACAGTGGGGGTGTTTTACACTTCACAGGGTGTATCTGACTGTGGGTCATGTTATACACAGTGTGTCAGTGAGTGTGTTAATATTAATCTGTGTTCTCTGTCACTGTGTTAATATTCCTGTGGACAGTGCGAATGTTTTACACTTCACCGGGTGTATCTGGCTGTGGGTCATGATGTACACAGTGTGTCAGTGAGTGTGTTAATATTAATCTGTGTTCTCTGTCAGTGTGTTAATATTCCTGAGGACAGTGGGGGTGTTTTACACTTCACAGGGTGTATCTGACTGTGGGTCATGATATACAAAGTGTTTCAGTGAGAGTGTTAATATTAATCTGTGTTCTCTGTCAGTGTGTTAATATTCCTGAGGACAGTGGGAATGTTTTACACTTCACAGGGTGTATCTGACTGTGAGTCATGATGTACACAGTGTGTCAGTGAGTGTGTTAATATTAATCTGTGTACTCTGTCAGTGTGTTAATATTGCTGAGGACAGCGGGGGTGTTTTACACTTCACAGGGTTTATCTGACTGTGGGTCATGATATACACAGTGTGTCAGTGAGTGTGTTAATATTAATCTGTGTACTCTGTCAGTGTTTTAATATTGCTGAGGACAGCGGGGGTGTTTTACACTTCACAGGGTGTATCTGACTCTGGGTCATCATATTCACAGTGTGTCAGTGAGTGTGTTAATATTAATCTGTGTTCTCTGTCAGTATGTTAATATTCCTGATGACAGTGGGGGTGTTTTACACTTCACAGGGTGTATCTGACTGTGGGTCATGATATACAGAGTGTGTCAGTGAGTGTGTTAACATTAATCTGTGTTCTCTGTCAGTGTGTTAATATTCCTGAGGACAGTGGGAATGTTTTACACTTCACAGTGTGTATCTGACTGTGGGTCATGATGTACACAGTGTGTCAGTGAGTGTGTTAATATTAATCTGTGTTCTCTGTCAGTGTGTTAATATTCCTGAGGACAGTGGGGGTGTTTTACACTTCACAGGGTGTATCTGACTGTGGGTCATGATATACACTGTGTGTCAGTGAGTGTGTTAATATTAATCTGTGTTCTCTGTCAGTGTGTTAATATTCCTGAGGACAGTGGGGGTGTTTTACACTTCACAGGGTTTATCTGACTGTGGGTCATGATATACACAGTGTGTCAGTGAGTGTGTTAATATTAATCTGTGTTCTCTGTCAGTGTGTTAATATTCCTGAGGACAGTGGGGGTGTTTTACACTTCACAGGGTGTATCTGACTGTGGGTCATGATATACACACTGTGTCAGTGAGTGTGTTAATATTAATCTGTGTTCTCTGTCAGTGTGTTAATATAACTGAGGACAGTGGGGGTGTTTTACACTTCACAGGGTGTATCTGACTGTGGGTCATGATATACACAGTGTGTCAGTGAGTGTGTTAATATTAATCTGTGTTCTCTGTCAATGTGTTAATTTTCCTGAGGACAGTGGGGTGTTTTACACTTCACAGGGTGTATCTGACTGTGGGTCATGATGTACACAGTGTGTCAGTGAGTGTGTTAATATTAATCTGTGTTCTCTGTCAGGTGTTAATATTGCTGAGGACAGTGGGGGTGTTTTACACTTCACAGGGTGTATCTGACTGTGGGTCATGATATACACAGTGTGTCAGTGAGTGTGTTAATATTAATCTCTGTTCTCTGTCAGTGTGTTAATATTCCTGAGGACAGTGGGGGTGTTTTACACTTCACAGGGTGTATCTGACTGTGGGTCATGATGTACACAGTGTGTCAGTGAGTGTGTTAATATTAATCTGTGTTCTCTGTCAGTGTGTTAATATTACTGAGGACAGTGGGGGTGTTTTACACTTCACCGGGTGTGTCTAACTCTGGGTCATGATGTACACAGTGTGTCAGTGAGTGTGTTAATATTAATCTGTGTTCTCTGTCAGTGTGTTAATATTCCTGAGGACAGTGGGGATGTTTTACACTTCACAGGGTGTATCTGACTGTGGGTCATGATGTACACAGTGTGTCAGTGAGTGTGTTAATATTAATCTGTGTTCTCTGTCAGTGTGTTAATATTCCTGAGGACAGTGGGGGTGTTTTACACTTCACAGGGTGTATCTGACTGTGGGTCATGATATACACTGTGTGTCAGTGAGTGTGTTAATATTAATCTGTGTTCTCTGTCAGTGTGTTAATATTCCTGAGGAGAGTGGGGATGTTTTACACTTCACAGGGTGTATCTGACTGTGGGTCATGATGTACACAGTGTGTCAGTGAGTGTGTTAATATTAATCTGTGTTCTCTGTCAGTGTGTTAATATTCCTGAGGACAGTGGGGGTGTTTTACACTTCACAGGGTGTATCTGACTGTGGGTCATGATATACATAGTGTGTCAGTGAGTGTGTTAATATTAATCTGTGTTCTCTGTCAGTGTGTTAATATTCCTGAGGACTGTGGGGGTGTTTTACACTTCACAGGGTGTATCTAACTGTGGGTCATGATGTACACAGTGTGTCAGTGAGTGTGTTAATATTAATCTGTGTTCTCTGTCAGTGTGTTAATATTGCTGAGGACAGTGGTGGTGTTTTACACTTCACAGGGTGTATCTGACTGTGGGTCATGATATACACAGTGTGTCAGTGAGTGTGTTAATATTAATCTGTGTTCTCTGTCAGTGTGTTAATATTACTGAGGACAGTGGGGGTGTTTTACACTTCACAGGGTGTATCTGACTGTGGGTAATGATGTACACAGTGTGTCAGTGAGTGTGTTAATATTAATCTGTGTACTCTGTCAGTGTGTTAATATTACTGAGGACAATGGGGGTGTTTTACACTTCACACGGTGTATCTGACTGTGGGTCATGATGTACACAGTGCGTCAGTGAGTGTGTTAATATTAATCTGTGTACTCTGTCAGTGTGTTAATATTACTGAGGACAGTGGGGGTGTTTTACACTTTACAGGGTTTATCTGACTGTGGGTCATGATGTACACAGTGTGTCAGTGAGTGTGTTAATTGTAATCTGTGTTCTCTGTCAGTGTGTTAATATTGCTGAGGACAGCGGGGGTGTTTTACACTTCACAGGGTGTATCTGATTGCGGGTCATGATGTACACAGTGTGTCAGTGAGTGTGTTAATATTAATCTGTGTTCTCTGTCAGTGTGTTAATATTGCTGAGGACAGCGGGGGTGTTTTACACTTCACAGGGTGTATCTGACTGTGAGTCATGATATACACAGTGTGTCAGTGAGTGTGTTAATATTAATCTGTGTTCTCTGTCAGTGTGTTAATATTACTGAGGACAGTGGGGGTGTTTTACACTTCACAGGGTTTATCTGACTGTTGGTCATGATGTACACAGTGTGTCAGTGAGTGTGTTAATATTAATCTGAGTACTCTGTCAGTGTGTTAATATTGCTGAGGACATTGGGGGTGTTTTACACTACACAGGGTGTATCTGACTGTGGGTCATGATGTACACAGTGTGTCAGTGAGTGTGTTAATATTAATCTGTGTTCTCTGTCAGTGTGTTAATATTCCTGAGGACAGTGGGGGTGTTTTACACTTCAAAGGGTTTATCTGACTGTTGGTCATGATGTACACAGTGTGTCAGTGAGTGTGTTAATATTACTCTGTGTACTCTGTCAGTGTGTTAATATTGCTGAGGACATTGGGGGTGTTTTACACTGCACAGGGTGTATCTGACTCTGGGTCATGATATACACAGTGTGTCAGTGAGTGTGTTAATATTAATCTGTGTTCTCTGTCAGTGTGTTAATATTCCTGAGGACAGTGGGGGTGTTTTACACTTCTCAGGGTGTATCTGACTGTGGGTCATGATATACACAGTGTGTCAGTGAGTGTGTTAATATTAATCTGTTTTCTCTGTCAGTGTGTTAATATTACTGAGGACAGTGGGGGTGTTTTACACTTCACAGTGTGTATCTGACTGTGGGTCATGATGTACACAGTTTGTCAGTGAGTGTGTTAATCTTAATCTGTGTTCTCTGTCAGTGTGTTAATATTCCTGTAGACAGTGGGGGTGTTTTACACTTCACAGGGTGTATCTGACTGTGGGTCATGATGTACACAGTGTGTCAGTGAGTGTGTTAATATTAATCTGTGTTCTCAGTCATTGTGTTAATATACCTGAGGACAGTGGGGGTGTTTTACACTTCACAGGGTTTATCTGACTGTGGGTCATGATATACACAGTGTGTCAGTGAGTGTGTTAATATTAATCTGTGTTCTCTGTCAGTGTGTTAATATTCCTGAGGACAGTGGGGGTGTTTTACACTTCACAGGGTGTATCTGACTCTGGGTCATGATATACACAGTGTGTTAGTGAGTGTGTTAATATTAATCTGTGTTCTCTGTCAGTGTGTTAATATTACTGAGGGCAGTGGGGGTGTTTTAAACTTCACAGGGTGTATCTGACTGTGGGTCATGATGAACACAGTGTGTCAGTGAGTGTGTTAATATTAATCTGTGTTCTCTGTCAGTGTGTTAATATTCCTGAGGACAGTGGGGGTGTTTGACACTTCACAGGGTGTATCTGACTGTGGGTCATGATATACACACTGTGTCAGTGAGTGTGTTAATATTAATCTGTGTTCTCTGTCAGTGTGTTAATATAACTGAGGACAGTGGGGGTGTTTTACACTTCACAGGGCGTATCTGACTGTGGGTCATGATATACACAGTGTGTCAGTGAGTGTGTTAATATTAATCTGTGTTCTCTGTCAATGTGTTAATTTTCCTGAGGACAGTGGGGTGTTTTACACTTCACAGGGTGTATCTGACTGTGGGTCATGATATACACAGTTTTGTCAGTGAGTGTGTTAATATTAATCTGTGTTCTCAGTCAGTGTGTTAATATTCCTGAGGACAGTGGGGGTGGTTTACACTTCACAGGGTGCATCTGACTGTGGGTCATGATATACACAGTGTGTCAGTGAGTGTGTTAATATTAATCTGTGTTCTCTGTCAGTGTGTTAATATTCCTGAGGGCATTGGGGGTGTTTTACACTTCACAGGGTGTATCTGACTGTGGGTCATGATATACACAGTGTGTCAGTGAGTGTGTTAATATTAATCTGTGTTCTCTGTCAGTGTGTTAATATTGCTTAGGAAAGTGGGGATGTTTTACACTTCACAGGGTGTATCTGACTGTGGGTCATGATATACACAGTGTGTCAGTGAGTGTGTTAATATTAGTCTGTGTTCTCTGTCAGTGTGTTAATATTACTGAGGACAGTGGGGGTGTTTTACACTTCACAGGGTGTATCTGACTGTGGGTCATGATGTACACAGTGTGTCAGTGAGTGTGTTAATATTAATCTGTGTTCTCTGTCAGTGTGTTAATATTCCTGAGGACAGTGGTGGTGTTTTACACTTCACAGGGTGTATCTGACTGTGGGTCATGATATACAAAGTGTTTCAGTGAGAGTGTTAATATTAATCTGTGTTCTCTGTCAGTGTGTTAATATTCCTGAGGACAGTGGGAATGTTTTACACTTCACAGGGTGTATCTGACTGTGGGTCATGATGTACTCAGTGTGTCAGTGAGTGTGTTAATATTAATCTGTGTACTCTGTCAGTGTGTTAATATTGCTGAGGACAGTGGGGGTGTTTTACACTTCACAGGGTGTATCTGACTGTGGGTCATGATGTACACAGTGTGTCAGTGAGTGTGTTAATATTAATCTGTGTTCTCTGTCAGTGTGTTAATATTACTGAGGACAGTGGGGGTGTTTTACACTTCACAGGGTGTATCTGACTGTGGGTCATGATATACACAGTGTGTCAGTGAGTGTGTTAATATTAATCTGTGTTCTCTGTCAGTGTGTTAATATTACTGAGGACAGTGGGGGTGTTTTACACTTCACAGGGTGTATCTGACTGTGGGTCATGATATACACAGTTTGTCAGTGAGTGTGTTAATATTAGGCTGTGTTCTCTGTCAGTGTGTTAATATTACTGAGGACAGTGGGTTGTGTTTTACACTTCACAGGGTGTATCTGACTGTGGGTCATGATGTACACAGTGTGTCATTGAGTGTGTTAATATTAATCTGTGTTCTCTGTCAGTGTGTTAATATTCCTGAGGACAGTGGGGGTGTTTTACACTTCACAGGGTGTATCTGACTGTGGGTCATGTTATACACAGTGTGTCAGTGAGGGTGTTAATATTAATCTGTGTTCTCTGTCACTGTGTTAATATTCCTGAGGACAGTGGGAATGTTTTACACTTCACAGGGTGTATCTGACTGTGGGTCATGATGTACGCAGTGTGTCAGTGAGTGTGTTAATATTAATCTGTGTTCTCTGTCAGTGTGTTAATATTGCTGAGGACAGCGGGGGTGTTTTACACTTCACAGGGTGTATCTGACTGTGAGTCATGATATACACAGTGTGTCAGTGAGTGTGTTAATATTAATCTGTGTTCTCTGTCAGTGTGTTAATATTACTGAGGACAGTGGGGATGTTTTACACTTCACAGGGTTTATCTGACTGTGGGTCATGATGTACACAGTGTGGCAGTGAGTGTGTTAATATTAATCTGTGTTCTCTGTCAGTGTGTTAATATTCCTGAGGACAGTGGGGGTGTTTTACACTTCACAGGGTGTATCTGACTGTGGGTCATGATATACACAGTGTGTCAGTGAGTGTGTTAATATTAATCTGTGTTCTCTGTCAGTGTGTTAATATTACTGAGGACAGTGGGGGTGTTTTACACTTCACAGGGTGTATCTGACTGTGGGTCATGATATACACAGTGTGTCAGAGATTGTGTTAATATTAATCTGTTTTCTCTGTCAGTGTGTTAATATTCCTGAGGACAGTGGGGGTGTTTTACACTTCACAGGGTGTATCTGACTGTGGGTCATGATGTACACAGTGTGTCAGTGAGTGTGTTAATATTAATCTGTGTTATCAGTCATTGTGTTAATATACCTGAGGACAGTGGGGGTGTTTTACACTTCACAGGGTTTATCTGACTGTGGGTCATGATATACACAGTGTGTCAGTGAGTGTGTTAATATTAATCTGTGTTCTCTGTCAGTGTGTTAATATTCCTGAGGACAGTGGGGGTGTTTTACACTTCACAGGGTGTATCTGACTCTGGGTCATGATATACACAGTGTGTTAGTGAGTGTGTTAATATTAATCTGTGTTCTCTGTCAGTGTGTTAATATTACTGAGGACAGTGGGGGTGTTTTAAACTTCACAGGGTGTATCTGACTGTGGGTCATGATGAACACAGTGTGTCAGTGAGTGTGTTAATATTAATCTGTGTTCTCTGTCAGTGTGTTAATATTCCTGAGGACAGTGGGGGTGTTTGACACTTCACAGGGTGTATCTGACTGTGGGTCATGATATACACACTGTGTCAGTGAGTGTGTTAATATTAATCTGTGTTCTCTGTCAGTGTGTTAATATTCCTGAGGACAGTGGGGGTGGTTTACACTTCACAGGGTGCATCTGACTGTGGGTCATGATATACACAGTGTGTCAGTGAGTGTGTTAATATTAATCTGTGTTCTCTGTCAGTGTGTTAATATTCCTGAGGGCATTGGGGGTGTTTTACACTTCACAGGGTGTATCTGACTGTGTGTCATGATATACACAGTGTGTCAGTGAGTGTGTTAATATTAATCTGTGTTCTCTGTCAGTGTGTTAATATTGCTTAGGAAAGTGGGGATGTTTTACACTTCACAGGGTGTATCTGACTGTGGGTCATGATATACACAGTGTGTCAGTGAGTGTGTTAATATTAGTCTGTGTTCTCTGTCAGTGTGTTAATATTACTGAGGACAGTGGGGGTGTTTTACACTTCACAGGGTGTATCTGACTGTGGGTCATGATGTACACAGTGTGTCAGTGAGTGTGTTAATATTAATCTGTGTTCTCTGTCAGTGTGTTAATATTCCTGAGGACAGTGGGGGTGTTTTACACTTCACAGGGTGTATCTGACTGTGGGTCATGATATACAAAGTGTTTCAGTGAGAGTGTTAATATTAATCTGTGTTCTCTGTCAGTGTGTTAATATTCCTGAGGACAGTGGGAATGTTTTACACTTCACAGGGTGTATCTGACTGTGGGTCATGATGTACTCAGTGTGTCAGTGAGTGTGTTAATATTAATCTGTGTACTCTGTCAGTGTGTTAATATTGCTGAGGACAGTGGGGGTGTTTTACACTTCACAGGGTGTATCTGACTGTGGGTCATGATGTACACAGTGTGTCAGTGAGTGTGTTAATATTAATCTGTGTTCTCTGTCAGTGTGTTAATATTACTGAGGACAGTGGGGGTGTTTTACACTTCACAGGGTGTATCTGACTGTGGGTCATGATATACACAGTGTGTCAGTGAGTGTGTTAATATTAATCTGTGTTCTCTGTCAGTGTGTTAATATTACTGAGGACAGTGGGGGTGTTTTACACTTCACAGGGTGTATCTGACTGTGGGTCATGATATACACAGTTTGTCAGTGAGTGTGTTAATATTAGTCTGTGTTCTCTGTCAGTGTGTTAATATTACTGAGGACAGTGGGTTGTGTTTTACACTTCACAGGGTGTATCTGACTGTGGGTCATGATGTACACAGTGTGTCAGTGAGTGTGTTAATATTAATCTGTGTTCTCTGTCAGTGTGTTAATATTCCTGAGGACAGTGGGGGTGTTTTACACTTCACAGGGTGTATCTGACTGTGGGTCATGATATACAAAGTGTTTCAGTGAGAGTGTTAATATTAATCTGTGTTCTCTGTCAGTGTGTTAATATTCCTGAGGACAGTGGGAATGTTTTACACTTCACAGGGTGTATCTGACTGTGGGTCATGATGTACGCAGTGTGTCAGTGAGTGTGTTAATATTAATCTGTGTTCTCTGTCAGTGTGTTAATATTGCTGAGGACAGCGGGGGTGTTTTACACTTCACAGGGTGTATCTGACTGTGAGTCATGATATACACAATGTGTCAGTGAGTGTGTTAATATTAATCTGTGTTCTCTGTCAGTGTGTTAATATTACTGAGGACAGTGGGGATGTTTTACACTTCACAGGGTTTATCTGACTGTGGGTCATGATGTACACAGTGTGTCAGTGAGTGTGTTAATATTAATCTGTGTTCTCTGTCAGTGTGTTAATATTCCTGAGGACAGTGGGGGTGTTTTACACTTCACAGGGTGTATCTGACTGTGGGTCATGATATACACAGTGTGTCAGTGAGTGTGTTAATATTAATCTGTGTTCTCTGTCAGTGTGTTAATATTACTGAGGACAGTGGGGGTGTTTTACACTTCACAGGGTGTATCTGACTGTGGGTCATGATATACACAGTGTGTCAGAGATTGTGTTAATATTAATCTGTTTTCTCTGTCAGTGTGTTAATATTCCTGAGGACATTGGGGGTGTTTTACACTTCACAGGGTGTATCTGACTGTGGGTCATGATATACACAGTGTGTCAGTGAGTGTGTTAATATTAATCTGTGTTCTCTGTCAGTGTGTTAATATTCCTGAGGACAGTGGGGGTGTTTTACACTTCACAGGGTGTATCTGACTGTGGGTCATGATATACACAGTGTGTCAGTGAGTGTGTTAATATTAATCTGTGTTCTCTGTCAGTGTGTTAATATTCCTGATGACAGTGGGGGTGTTTTACACTTCACAGGGTGTATCTGACTCTGGGTCATGATATACACAGTGTGTCAGTGAGTGTGTTAATATTAATCTGTGTTCTCTGTCAGTGTGTTAATATTCCTGAGGACAGTGGGGGTGTTTTACACTTCACAGGGTGTATCTGACTGTGGGTCATGATATACACAATGTGTCAGTGAGTGTGTTAATATTAATCTGTGTTCTCTGTCAGTGTGTTAATATTGCTGAGGAGAGTGGGGGTGTTTTACACTTCACAGGGTGTATCTGACTGTGGGTCATGATGTATACAGTGTGTCAGTGAGTGTGTTAATATTAATCTGTGTTCTCTGTCAGTGTGTTAATATTACTGAGGACAGTGGGGGTGTTTTACACTTCACAGGGTTTATCTGACTGTTGGTCATGATGTACACAGTGTGTCAGTGAGTGTGTTAATATTAATCTGTGTACTCTGTCAGTGTGTTAATATTGCTGAGGACATTGGGGGTGTTTTACACCTCACAGGGTGTATCTGACTGTGGGTCATGATGTACACAGTGTGTCAGTGAGTGTGTTAATATTAATCTGTGTTCTCTGTCAGTGTGTTAATATTCCTGAGGACAGTGGGGGTGTTTTACACTTCAAAGGGTTTATCTGACTGTTGGTCATGATGTACACAGTGTGTCAGTGAGTGTGTTAATATTACTCTGTGTACTCTGTCAGTGTGTTAATATTGCTGAGGACATTGGGGGTGTTTTACACTGCACAGGGTGCATCTGACTCTGGGTCATGATATACACAGTGTGTCAGTGAGTGTGTTAATATTAATCTGTGTTCTCTGTCAGTGTGTTAATATTCCTGAGGACAGTGGGGGTGTTTTACACTTCTCAGGGTGTATCTGACTGTGGGTCATGATATACACAGTGTGTCAGTGAGTGTGTTAATATTAATCTGTTTTCTCTGTCAGTGTGTTAATATTACTGAGGACAGTGGGGGTGTTTTACACTTCACAGTGTGTATCTGACTGTGGGTCATGATGTACACAGTTTGTCAGTGAGTGTGTTAATATTAATCTGTGTTCTCTGTCAGTGTGTTAATATTACTGAGGACAGTGGGGGTGTTTTACACTTCACAGGGTGTATCTGACTGTGGGTCATGATGTACGCAGTGTGTCAGTGAGTGTGTTAATATTAATCTGTGTTCTCTGTCAGTGTGTTAATATACCTGAGGACAGTGGGGGTGTTTTACACTTCACAGGGTTTATCTGACTGTGGGTCATGATATACACAGTGTGTCAGTGAGTGTGTTAATATTAATCTGTGTTCTCTGTCAGTGTGTTAATATTCCTGAGGACAGTGGGGGTGTTTTACACTTTACAAGGTGTATCTGACTCTGGGTCATGATATACACAGTGTGTTAGTGAGTGTGTTAATATTAATCTGTGTTCTCTGTCAGTGTGTTAATATTACTGAGGACAGTGGGGGTGTTTTAAACTTCACAGGGTGTATCTGACCGTGGGTCATGATGAACACAGTGTGTCAGTGAGTGTGTTAATATTAATCTGTGTTCTCTGTCAGTGTGTTAATATTCCTGAGGACAGTGGGGGTGTTTGACACTTCACAGGGTGTAACTGACTGTGGGTCATGATATACACACTGTGTCAGTGAGTGTGTTAATATTAATCTGTGTTCTCTGTCAGTGTGTTAATATAACTGAGGACAGTGGGGGTGTTTTACACTTCACAGGGTGTATCTGACTGTGGGTCATGATATACACAGTGTGTCAGTGAGTGTGTTAATATTAATCTGTGTTCTCTGTCAATGTGTTAATTTTCCTGAGGACAGTGGGGTGTTTTACACTTCACAGGGTGTATCTGACTGTGGGTCATGATATACACAGTTTTGTCAGTGAGTGTGTTAATATTAATCTGTGTTCTCAGTCAGTGTGTTAATATTCCTGAGGACAGTGGGGGTGTTTTACACTTCACAGGGTTTATCTGACTGTTGGTCATGATGTACACAGTGTGTCAGTGAGTGTGTTAATATTAATCTGTGTACTCTGTCAGTGTGTTAATATTGCTGAGGACATTGGGGGTGTTTTACACCTCACAGGGTGTATCTGACTGTGGGTCATGATGTACACAGTGTGTCAGTGAGTGTGTTAATATTAATCTGTGTTCTCTGTCAGTGTGTTAATATTCCTGAGGACAGTGGGGGTGTTTTACACTTCAAAGGGTTTATCTGACTGTTGGTCATGATGTACACAGTGTGTCAGTGAGTGTGTTAATATTACTCTGTGTATTCTGTCAGTGTGTTAATATTGCTGAGGACATTGGGGGTGTTTTACACTGCACAGGGTGCATCTGACTCTGGGTCATGATATACACAGTGTGTCAGTGAGTGTGTTAATATTAATCTGTGTTCTCTGTCAGTGTGTTAATATTCCTGAGGACAGTGGGGGTGTTTTACACTTCTCAGGTTGTATCTGACTGTGGGTCATGATATACACAGTGTGTCAGTGAGTGTGTTAATATTAATCTGTTTTCTCTGTCAGTGTGTTAATATTACTGAGGACAGTGGGGGTGTTTTACACTTCACAGTGTGTATCTGACTGTGGGTCATGATGTACACAGTTTGTCAGTGAGTGTGTTAATATTAATCTGTGTTCTCTGTCAGTGTGTTAATATTACTGAGGACAGTGGGGGTGTTTTACACTTCACAGGGTGTATCTGACTGTGGGTCATGATGTACGCAGTGTGTCAGTGAGTGTGTTAATATTAATCTGTGTTCTCTGTCAGTGTGTTAATATACCTGAGGACAGTGGGGGTGTTTTACACTTCACAGGGTTTATCTGACTGTGGGTCATGATATACACAGTGTGTCAGTGAGTGTGTTAATATTAATCTGTGTTCTCTGTCAGTGTGTTAATATTCCTGAGGACAGTGGGGGTGTTTTACACTTTACAAGGTGTATCTGACTCTGGGTCATGATATACACAGTGTGTTAGTGAGTGTGTTAATATTAATCTGTGTTCTCTGTCAGTGTGTTAATATTACTGAGGACAGTGGGGGTGTTTTAAACTTCACAGGGTGTATCTGACTGTGGGTCATGATGAACACAGTGTGTCAGTGAGTGTGTTAATATTAATCTGTGTTCTCTGTCAGTGTGTTAATATTCCTGAGGACAGTGGGGGTGTTTGACACTTCACAGGGTGTAACTGACTGTGGGTCATGATATACACACTGTGTCAGTGAGTGTGTTAATATTAATCTGTGTTCTCTGTCAGTGTGTTAATATAACTGAGGACAGTGGGGGTGTTTTACACTTCACAGGGTGTATCTGACTGTGGGTCATGATATACACAGTGTGTCAGTGAGTGTGTTAATATTAATCTGTGTTCTCTGTCAATGTGTTAATTTTCCTGAGGACAGTGGGGTGTTTTACACTTCACAGGGTGTATCTGACTGTGGGTCATGATATACACAGTTTTGTCAGTGAGTGTGTTAATATCAATCTGTGTTCTCAGTCAGTGTGTTAATATTCCTGAGGACAGTGGGGGTGGTTTACACTTCACAGGGTGCATCTGACTGTGGGTCATGATATACACAGTGTGTCAGTGAGTGTGTTAATATTAATCTGTGTTCTCTGTCAGTGTGTTAATATTCCTGAGGGCAGTGGGGGTGTTTTACACTTCACAGGGTGTATCTGACTGTGGGTCATGATATACACAGTGTGTCAGTGAGTGTGTTAATATTAATCTGTGTTCTCTGTCAGTGTGTTAATATTGCTGAGGAAAGTGGGGATGTTTTACCCTTCACAGGGTGCATCTGACTGTGGGTCATGGTATACACAGTGTGTCAGTGAGTGTGTTAATATTAATCTGTGTTCTCAGTCAGTGTGTTAATATTCCTGAGGACAGTGGGGGTGTTTTACACTTCACATGGTGTATCTGACTGTGGGTCATGATGTACACAGTGTGTCAGTGAGTGTGTTAATATTAATCTGTGTTCTCTGTCAGTGTGTTAATATTCCTGAGGACAGTGGGGGTGTTTTACACTTCACAGGGTGTATCTGACTGTGAGTCATGATATACACAGTGTGTCAGTGAGTGTGTTAATATTAATCTGTGTTCTCTGTCAGTGTGTTAATATTACTGAGGACAGTGGGGGTGTTTTACACTTCACAGGGTGTATCTGACTGTGGGTCATGATATACACAGTGTGTCAGTGAGTGTGTTAATATTAATCTGTGTTCTCTGTCAGTGTGTTAATATTACTGAGGACAGTGGGGGTGTTTTACACTTCACAGGGTGTATCTGACTGTGGGTCATGATATACACAGTGTGTCAGTGAGTGTGTTAATATTAGTCTGTGTTCTCTGTCAGTGTGTTAATATTACTGAGGACAGTGGGGGTGTTTTACACTTCACAGGGTGTATCTGACTGTGGGTCATGATGTACACAGTGTGTCAGTGAGTGTGTTAATATTAATCTGTGTTCTCTGTCAGTGTGTTAATATTCCTGAGGACAGTGGGGGTGTTTTACACTTCACAGGGTGTATCTGACTGTGGGTCATGTTATACACAGTGTGTCAGTGAGTGTGTTAATATTAATCTGTGTTCTCTGTCACTGTGTTAATATTCCTGTGGACAGTGCGAATGTTTTACACTTCACCGGGTGTATCTGGCTGTGGGTCATGATGTACACAGTATGTCAGTGAGTGTGTTAATATTAATCTGTGTTCTCTGTCATTGTGTTAATATTCCTGAGGACAGTGGGGGTGTTTTACACTTCACAGGGTGTATCTGACTGTGGGTCATGATATACAAAGTGTTTCAGTGAGAGTGTTAATATTAAACTGTGTTCTCTGTCAGTGTGTTAATATTCCTGAGGACAGTGGGAATGTTTTACACTTCACAGGGTGTATCTGACTGTGGGTCATGATGTACACAGTGTGTCAGTGAGTGTGTTAATATTAATCTGTGTACTCTGTCAGTGTGTTAATATTGCTGAGGACAGCGGGGGTGTTTGACACTTCACAGGGTTTATCTGACTGTGGGTCATGATGTACACAGTGTGTCAGTGAGTGTGTTAATATTAATCTGTGTACTCTGTCATTGTTTTAATATTGCTGAGGACAGCGGTGTTGTTTTACACTTCACAGGGTGTATCTGACTCTGGGTCATCATATACACAGTGTGTCAGTGAGTGTGTTAATATTAATCTGTGTTCTCTGTCAGTGTGTTAATATTCCTGAGGACAGTGGGGGTGTTTTACAATTCACAGGGTGTATCTGACTGTGGGTCATGATATACAGAGTGTGTCAGTGAGTGTGTTAACATTAATCTGTGTTCTCTGTCAGTGTGTTAATATTCCTGAGGACAGTGGGAATGTTTTACACTTCACAGGGTGTATCTGACTGTGGGTCATGATATACACAGTGTGTCAGTGAGTGTGTTAATATTAATCTGTGTTCTCTGTCAGTGTGTTAATATTCCTGAGAAAAGTGGGGGTGTTTTACACTTCACAGGGTGTATCTGACTGTGGGTCATGATGTACACTGTGTGTCAGTGAGTGTGTTAATATTAATCTGTGTTCTCTGTTAGTGTGTTAATATTACTGAGGACAGTGGGGGTGTTTTACACTTCACAGGGTGTATCTGACTGTGGGTCATGATGTACACAGTGTGTCAGTGAGTGTGTTAATATTAATCTGTGTTCTCTGTCAGTGTGTTAATATTCCTGAGGACAGTGGGGGTGTTTTACACTTCACAGGGTGTATCTGAATGTGGGTCATGATATACACAGTGTGTCAGTGAGTGTGTTAATATTAATCTGTGTTCTCTGTCAGTGTGTTAATATTCCTGAGGACAGTGGGGATGTTTTACACTTCACAGGGTGTATCTGACTGTGGGTCATGATGTACACAGTGTGTCAGTGAGTGTGTTAATATTAATCTGTGTTCTCTGTCAGTCTGTTAATATTCCTGAGGACAGTGGGGGTGTTTTACACTTCACAGGGTGTATCTGACTGTGGGTCATGATGTACACAGTGTGTCAGTGAGTGTGTTAATATTAATCTGTGTACTCTGTCAGTGTGTTAATATTGCTGAGGACAGCGGGGGTGTTTTACACTTCACAGGGTTTATCTGACTGTGGGTCATGATGTACACAGTGTGTCAGTGAGTGTGTTAATATTAATCTGTGTACTCTGTCATTGTTTTAATATTGCTGAGGACAGCGGTGTTGTTTTACACTTCACAGGGTGTATCTGACTCTGGGTCATCATATACACAGTGTGTCAGTGAGTGTGTTAATATTAATCTGTGTTCTCTGTCAGTGTGTTAATATTCCTGAGGACAGTGGGGGTGTTTTACAATTCACAGGGTGTATCTGACTGTGGGTCATGATATACAGAGTGTGTCAGTGAGTGTGTTAACATTAATCTGTGTTCTCTGTCAGTGTGTTAATATTCCTGAGGACAGTGGGAATGTTTTACACTTCACAGGGTGTATCTGACTGTGGGTCATGATATACACAGTGTGTCAGTGAGTGTGTTAATATTAATCTGTGTTCTCTGTCAGTGTGTTAATATTCCTGAGAACAGTGGGGGTGTTTTACACTTCACAGGGTGTATCTGACTGTGGGTCATGATGTACACTGTGTGTCAGTGAGTGTGTTAATATTAATCTGTGTTCTCTCTCAGTGTGTTAATATTACTGAGGACAGTGGGGGTGTTTTACACTTCACAGGGTGTATCTGACTGTGGGTCATGATGTACACAGTGTGTCAGTGAGTGTGTTAATATTAATCTGTGTTCTCTGTCAGTGTGTTAATATTCCTGAGGACAGTGGGGGTGTTTTACACTTCACAGGGTGTATCTGAATGTGGGTCATGATATACACAGTGTGTCAGTGAGTGTGTTAATATTAATCTGTGTTCTCTGTCAGTGTGTTAATATTCCTGAGGACAGTGGGGATGTTTTACACTTCACAGGGTGTATCTGACTGTGGGTCATGATGTACACAGTGTGTCAGTGAGTGTGTTAATATTAATCTGTGTTCTCTGTCAGTCTGTTAATATTCCTGAGGACAGTGGGGGTGTTTTACACTTCACAGGGTGTATCTGACTGTGGGTCATGATGTACACAGTGTGTCAGTGAGTGTGTTAATATTAATCTGTGTTCTCTGTCAGTGTGTTAATATTCCTGAGGACAGTGGGGGTGTTTTACACTTCACAGGATGTATCTGACTGTGTGTCATGATATACACAGTGTGTCAGTGAGTGTGTTAATATTAATCTGTGTTCTCTGTCAGTGTGTTAATATTACTGAGGACAGTGGGGGTGTTTTACACTTCACAGGGTGTATCTGACTGTGGGTCATGATATACACAGTGTGTCAGTGAGTGTGTTAATATTAATCTGTGTTCTCTGTCAGTGTGTTAATATTACTGAGGACAGTGGGGATGTTTTACACTTCACAGGGTTTATCTGACTGTGGGTCATGATATACACAGTGTGTCAGTGAGTGTGTTAATATTAATCTGTGTTCTCTGTCAGGTGTTAATATTCCTGTAGACAGTGGGGGTGTTTTAAACTTCACAGGGTGTATCTGACAGTGAGTCATGACATACACAGTGTGTCAGTGAGTGTGTTAATAATAATCTGTGTTCTCTGTCAGTGTGTTAATATTCCTGAGGACAGTGGGAATGTTTTACACTTCACCGGGTTTATCTGACTGTGGGTCATCATATACACAGTGTGTCAGTGATGGTGTTAATATTAATCTGTGTTCTCTGTCAGTGTGTTAATATTCCTGAGGACAGTGGGAATGTTTTACACTTCACAGGGTGTATCTGGCTGTGGGTCACGATATACACAGTGTGTCAGTGAGTGTGTTAATATTAATCTGTGTTCTCTGTCAGTGTGTTAATATTACTGAGGACAGTGGGGGTGTTTTACACTTCACAGGGTGTATCTGACTGTGGGTCATGATATACACAGTGTGTCAGTGAGTGTGTTAATATTAATCTGTGTTCTCTGTCAGTGTGTTAATATTACTGAGGACAGTGGGGATGTTTTACACTTCACAGGGTTTATCTGACTGTGGGTCATGATATACACAGTGTGTCAGTGAGTGTGTTAATATTAATCTGTGTTCTCTGTCAGGTGTTAATATTCCTGTAGACAGTGGGGGTGTTTTACACTTCACAGGGTGTATCTGACTGTGAGTCATGACATACACAGTGTGTCAGTGAGTGTGTTAATAATAATCTGTGTTCTCTGTCAGTGTGTTAATATTCCTGAGGACAGTGGGAATGTTTTACACTTCAACGGGTGTATCTGACTGTGGGTCATCATATACACAGTGTGTCAGTGATGGTGTTAATATTAATCTGTGTTCTCTGTCAGTGTGTTAATATTCCTGAGGACAGTGGGAATGTTTTACACTTCACAGGGTGTATCTGGCTGTGGGTCACGATATACACAGTGTGTCAGTGAGTGTGTTAATATTAATCTGTGTTCTCTGTCAGTGTGTTAATATTACTGAGGACAGTGGGGGTGTTTTACACTTCACAGGGTGTATCTGACTGTGGGTCATGATATACACAGTGTGTCAGTGAGTGTGTTAATATTAATCTGTGTTCTCTGTCAGTGTGTTAATATTACTGAGGACAGTGGGGGTGTTTTACACTTCACAGGGTGTATCTGACTGTGGGTCATGATATACACAGTGTGTCAGTGAGTGTGTTAATATTAATCTGTGTTCTCTGTCAGTGTGTTAATATTCCTGAGGACAGTGGGGATGTTTTACACTTCACAGGCTGTATCTGACACTGGGTCATGATGTACACATTGTGTCAGTGAGTGTGTTAATATTAATCTGTGTTCTCTGTCAGTGTGTTAATATTGCTGACGACAGCGGGAGTGTTTTAGACTTCACAGGGTGTATCTGACTGTGGGTCATGATATACACAGTGTGTCAGTGAGTGTGTTAATATTAATCTGTGTTCTCGGTCAGTGTGTTAATATTCCTGAGGACAGTGGGGGTGTTTTACACTTCACAGGGTGTATCTGACTCTGGGTCATGATATACACAGTGTGTCAGTGAGTTTGTTAATATTAATCTGTGTTCTCTGTCAGTGTGTTAATATTCCTGAGGACAGTGGGGGTGTTTTACACTTCACAGGGTGTATCTGACTGTGGGTCATGATATACACAGTGTGTCAGTGAGTGTGTTAATATTAATCTGTCTTCTTTGTCAGGTGTTAATATTACTGAGGACAGTGGGGATGTTTTACACTTCACAGGGTGTATCTGACTGTGGTTCATGATGTACACAGTGTGTCAGTGACTGTGTTAATATTAATCTGTGTTCTCTGTCAGTGTGTTAATATTGCTGAGGACAGCGGGGGTGTTTTACACTTCACACGGTGTATCTGACTCTGGGTCATGATATACACAGTGTGTCAGTGAGTGTGTTAATATTAATCTGTGTTCTCTGTCAGTGTGTTAATATTCCTGAGGACAGTGGGGGTGTTTTACACTTCACAGGGTTTATCTGACTGTGGGTCATGATATACAGTGTGTCAGTGAGTGTGTTAATATTAATCTGTGTTCTCTGTCAGTGTGTTAATATTCCTGAGGACAGTAGGATGTTTTACACTTCACAGGGTGTATCTGACTGTGGGTCATGATATACACAGTGTGTCAGTGAGTGTGTTAATATTAATCTGTGTTCTCTGTCAGTGTGTTAATATTACTGAGGACAGTGGGGGTGTTTTACACTTCACAGGGTTTATCTGACTGTTTGTCATGATATACACAGTGTGTCAGTGAGTGTGTTAATATTAATCTGTGTTCTCTGTCAGTGTGTTAATATTACTGAGGACAGTGGGGGTGTTTTACACTACACAGGGTGTATCTGACTGTGGGTCATGATGTACACAGTGTGTCAGTGAGTGTGTTAATATTAATCTGTGTTCCCTGTCAGTGTGTTAATATTCCTGAGGACAGTGGGAATGTTTTACACTTCACCGGGTATATCTGACTGTGGGTCATGATATACACAGTGTGTCAGTGAGTGTGTTAATATTAATCTGTGTACTCTGTCAGTGTGTTAATATTGCTGAGGACAGCGGGGGTGTTTTACACTTCACAGAGTGTATCTGACTGTGGGTCATGATATACACAGTGTGTCAGTGAGTGTATTAATATTAATCTGTGTACTCTGTCAGTGTGTTAATATTGCTGAGAACAGCGGGGGTGTTTTACACTTCACAGGGTGTATCTGACTCTGGGTCATGATATACACAGTGTGTCCGTGAGTGTGTTAATATTAATCTGTGTTCTCTGTCAGTGTGTTAATATTCCTGAGGACAGTGGGGGTGTTTTACACTTCACACGGTGTATCTGACTCTGGGTCATGATATACACAGTGTGTCAGTGAGTGTGTTAATATTAATCTGTGTTCTCTGTCAGTGTGTTAATATTCCTGAGGACAGTGGGGGTGTTTTACACTTCACAGGGTTTATCTGACTGTGGGTCATGATATACAGTGTGTCAGTGAGTGTGTTAATATTAATCTGTGTTCTCTGTCAGTGTGTTAATATTACTGAGGACAGTAGGATGTTTTACACTTCACAGGGTGTATCTGACTGTGGGTCATGATATACACAGTGTGTCAGTGAGTGTGTTAATATTAATCTGTGTTCTCTGTCAGTGTGTTAATATTACTGTGGACAGTGGGGGTGTTTTACACTTCACAGGGTTTATCTGACTGTGGGTCATGATATACACAGTGTGTCAGTGAGTGTGTTAATATTAATCTGTGTTCTCTGTCAGTGTGTTAATATTACTGAGGACAGTGGGGGTGTTTTACACTACACAGGGTGTATCTGACTGTGGGTCATGATGTACACAGTGTGTCAGTGAGTGTGTTAATATTAATCTGTGTTCCCTGTCAGTGTGTTAATATTCCTGAGGACAGTGGGAATGTTTTACACTTCACCGGGTATATCTGACTGTGGGTCATGATATACACAGTGTGTCAGTGAGTGTGTTAATATTAATCTGTGTTCTCTGTCAGTGTGTTAATATTGCTGAGGACAGCGGGGGTGTTTTACACTTCACAGGGTTTATCTGACTGTGGATCATGATGTACACAGTGTGTCAGTGAGTGTGTTAATATTAATCTGTGTACTCTGTCAGTGTGTTAATATTGCTGAGGACAGCGGGGGTGTTTTACACTTCACAGAGTGTATCTGACTGTGGGTCATGATATACACAGTGTGTCAGTGAGTGTATTAATATTAATCTTTGTACTCTGTCAGTGTGTTAATATTGCTGAGGACAGCGGGGGTGTTTTACACTTCACAGGGTGTATCTGACTCTGGGTCATGATATACACAGTGTGTCCGTGAGTGTGTTAATATTAATCTGTGTTCTCTGTCAGTGTGTTAATATTCCTGAGGACAGTGGGGGTGTTTTACACTTCACAGGGTGTATCTGACTGTGGGTCATGATGTACACAGTGTGTCAGTGAGTGTGTTAATATTAATCTGTGTTCTCTGTCAGTGTGTTAATATTCCTGAGGACAGTGTGGGTGTTTTACAATTCACAGGGTGTAACTGACTGTGGGTCATGATATACACAGTGTGTCAGTGAGTGTGTTAATATTAATCTGTGTTCTCTGTCAGTGTGTTAATATTCCTGAGGACGGTGGGGGTGTTTTACTCTTCACAGGGTGTATCTGACTGTGGGTCATGATATACACAGTGTGTCAGTGAGTGTGTTAATATTAATCTGTGTTCTCTGTCAGTGTGTTAATATTGCTGAGGACAGTGGGGGTGTTTTACACTTCACCGGGTGTATCTGACTGTGGGTCATGATATACACAGTGTGTCAGTGAGTGTGTTAATATTAATCTGTGTTCTCTGTCAGTGTGTTAATATACCTGAGGACAGTGGGGGTGTTTTACACTTCACAGGGTTTATCTGACTGTGGGTCATGATATACACAGTGTGTCAGTGAGTGTGTTAATACTAATCTGTGTTCTCTGTCAGTGTGTTAATATTCCTGAGGACAGTGGGGGTGTTTTACACTTCACAGGGTGTATCTGACTCTGGGTCATGATATACGCAGTGTGCCAGTGAGTGTGTTAATATTAATCTGTGTTCTCTGTCAGTGTGTTAATATTCCTGAGGACAGTGGGGGTGTTTTACACTTCACAGGGTGTATCTGACTGTGGGTCATGATGTACACAATGTGTCAGTGATTGTGTTAATATTAATCTGTGTTCTCTGTCAGTGTGTTAATATTACTGAGGACAGTGGGGATGTTTTACACTTCACAGGGTGTATCTGACTGTGAGTCATGATATACACAGTGTGTCAGTGAGTGTGTTAATATTAATCGGTGTTCTCTGTCAGTGTGTTAATATTACTGAGGACAGTGGGGGTGTTTTAAACTTCACAGGGTGTATCTGACTCTGGGTCATGATGAACACAGTGTGTCAGTGAGTGTGTTAATATTAATCTGTGTTCTCTGTCAGTGTGTTAATATTCCTGAGGACAGTGGGGGTGTTTGACACTTCACAGGGTGTATCTGACTGTGGGTCATGATATACACAGTGTGTCAGTGAGTGTGTTAATATTAATCTGTGTTCTCAGTGAGTGTGTTAATATTCCTGAGGACAGTGGGGGTGGTTTACACATCACAGGGTGCATCTGACTGTGGGTCATGATATACACAGTGTGTCAGTGAGTGTGTTAATATTAATCTGTGTTCTCTGTCAGTGTGTTAATATTCCTGAGGGCAGTGGGGGTGTTTTACACTTCACAGGGTGTATCTGACTGTGGGTCATGATATACACAGTGTGTCAGTGAGTGTGTTAATATTAATCTGTGTTCTCTGTCAGTGTGTTAATATTGCTGAGGAAAGTGGGGATGTTTTACACTTCACAGGGTGTATCTGACTGTGGGTCATGGTATACAGTGTGTCAGTGAGTGTGTTAATATTAATCTGTGTTCTCAGTCAGTGTGTTAATATTCCTGAGGACAGTGGGGGTGTTTTACACTTCACATGGTGTATCTGACTGTGGGTCATGATGTACACAGTGTGTCAGTGAGTGTGTTAATATTAATCTGTGTTCTCTGTCAGTGTGTTAATATTCCTGAGGACAGTGGGGGTGTTTTACACTTCACAGGGTGTATCGGACTGTGAGTCATGATATACACAGTGTGTCAGTGAGTGTGTTAATATTAATCTGTGTTCTCTGTCAGTGTGTTAATATTACTGAGGACAGTGGGGGTGTTTTACACTTCACAGGGTGTATCTGACTGTGGGTCATGATATACACAGTGTGTCAGTGAGTGTGTTAATATTAATCTGTGTTCTCTGTCAGTGTGTTAATATTACTGAGGACAGTGGGGGTGTTTTACACTTCACAGGGTGTATCTGACTGTGGGTCATGACATACACAGTGTGTCAGTGTGTGTGTTAATATTAGTCTGTGTTCTCTGTCAGTGTGTTAATATTCCGGAGGACAGTGGGGGTGTTTTACATTTCACAGGGTGTATCTGACTGTGGGTCATGATGTACACAGTGTGTCAGTGAGTGTGTTAATATTAATCTGTGTTCTCTGTCAGGGTGTTAATATTCCTGAGGACAGCGGGGGTGTTTTACACTTCACAGGGTGTATCTGACTGTGGGTCATGATATACAAAGTGTTTCAGTGAGAGTGTTAATATTAATCTGTGTTCTCTGTCAGTGTGTTAATATTCCTGAGGACAGTGGGAATGTTTTACACTTCACAGGGTGTATCTGACTGTGGGTCATGATGTACACAGTGTGTCAGTGAGTGTGTTAATATTAATCTGTGTACTCTGTCAGTGTGTTAATATTCCTGAGGACAGCGGGGGTGTTTTACACTTCACAGGGTTTATCTGACTGTGGGTCATAATATACACAGTGTGTCAGTGAGTGTGTTAATATTAATCTGTGTACTCTGTCAGTGTTTTAATGTTGCTGAGGACAGCGGGGGTGTTTTACACTTCACAGGGTGTATCTGACTCTGGGTCATGATATACACAGTGTGTCAGTGAGTGTGGTAATATTAATCTGTGTTCTCTGTCAGTGTGTTAATATTCCTGAGGACAGTGGGGGTGTTTTACACTTCACAGGTTGTATCTGACTGTGGGTCATGATATACACAGTGTGTCAGTGAGTGTGTTAACATTAATCTGTGTTCTCTGTCAGTGTGTTAATATTCCTGAGGACAGTGGGAATGTTTTAAACTTCACAGGGTGTATCTGACTGTGGGTCATGATATACACAGTGTGTCAGTGAGTGTGTTAATATTAATCTGTGTTCTCTGTCAGTGTGTTAATATTCCTGAGGACAGTGGGGGTGTTTTACACTTCACAGGGTGTATCTGACTGTGGGTCATGATATACACAGTGTGTCAGTGAGTGTGTTAATATTAATCTGTGTTCTCTGTCAGTGTGTTAATATTACTGAGGACAGTGGGGGTGTTTTACACTTCACAGGGTGTATCTGACTGTGGGTCATGATATACACAGTGTGTCAGTGAGTATGTTAATATTAATCTGTGTTCTCTGTCAGTGTGTTAATATTACTGAGGACAGTGGGGGTCTTTTACACTTCACAGGGTGTATCTGACTGTTGAGTCATGATATACACAGTGTGTCAGTGAGTGTGTTAATATCAATCTGTGCTCTCTGTCAGTGTGCTAATATTCCTGAGGACAGTGGGGGTGTTTTACACTTCACAGTGTTTATCTGACTGTGGGTCATGATATGCACAGTGTGTCAGTGAGTGTGTTAATATTAATCTGTGTTCTCTGTCAGTGTGTTAATATTCCTGAGGACAGTGAGGGTGTTTTACACTTGACAGGGTTTATCTGACTGTGGGTCATGATATACACAGTGTGTCAGTGAGTGTGTTAATATTAATGTGTGTTCTCTGTCAG